>NC_061499.1:20494156-20794156 GCF_022539355.2 Hippoglossus stenolepis | reverse complement strand
AGAGTACCTCATTACATTGCTGACCACAAAACTAAATTTACAGCGGTGCCATGGTGAAGAGACTTCACTGTTTCTCAAACTTTGGCTGCAGCTCTAGAGTCATCGCTGTCACCCTCAAGTTTTCAAGTTTTGCAGAGAAATTGCAGAGAAAAGTAGAGGGGAAAATAACCATCTTTATGGCAACAAGGTGCGCCTCAGAGTCAACTGGTCAGTCTCCAGCTGATGAAGCTTCCGAGAGCTATGCCGGCGAAGAAGGTGATGATAAGGCCTCCTCTGTGAGAGCTCATGGATGACGCGGTCTGCATGGACGCCACCGCCAATTCTGAGAAACTGCAGATCCATCCTCCTCGTCCCCGAATCCAGCCCAAGAGATACTTTTTGAAATAGTCCACGGTCCACTTCAGGATCTCCACCACTGACTGAGGCAGATGAGCCTCCACCATTTTGACTGCCAACTTGCCGGCAACATAGAAGAGAATAGCAATCTTCTCCCAGGTGATTCCATGCTCAAACGCCTTGTCTCCCATTTCCTTAAAGCTGTTCCACTTGAAGCCTTGTGCAAGCCCATCTATTCCATCTTGGATCTCCACGTCATCCTTTAATTTGTCACCAATTTTGCGGACCAATGTGCCCAGCTGGTCCACACACTTGTCCTCCTGCTCATTCTTTAGTTCCACAGCAGGGAGGGTGAAGGACAGGACGTCCTCTGAGGGTATGTGTTTCAGCTCCTCCTCAATGACCTCTCTGATCAGGGCCTCTCCTATCCTCTCATCAAACATGCTGTTACTTTCACACGCCATGGTTAAAAAGTACAAACTTTCTCTTAAAAACTTCAAGAGAAACTTCCTCGGAGACTCTGCTTCTCTTCAGTGACTCTTCCTCTTCTCGACGGTTCAGTAGGCGGAGCTTTGTGTGTGTGTGTGTGTGTGTGTGTGAGAGGTGGAGTTGATAGTAGATGAGTCATAAGTCAGTTAAGTCTCACTAAAGGCTGGTTTCTGTGAACCACTTCCACTTTCTGTTTCACTAAAATAGAAACCATTTTGATTCTCAGTTTTAATAACCCTCCCCTGTTTAATATTTCACAATAAAAGCTGCTCTTATCTGATCGTATGCTAAAACTAGAATACTTGCATCTCATGAGTTCATACCATATCCTGAAATTACATTTATTTCCAACTCATTGAATGAATTATAAAAGCCAATACTAAGTTAGCTAAGTTTATGTTCACACATGAATGAAATTGAAATTTCATTATCACTCATGTCTGAGTATCAAGGATAGGCCATGAGTCAATGAATGTTAACATAATTAAGACCTACCTAAACATATTTAAGACTGTACATAGTATCTTAATGTTTTAAGGCCTTAAATTCTGATTATTTAATTTTAAAAATGTACGTGTTTACAATGTTTATAATCCACGTCTAAACTGTAGCTTCATATTTATCCCACAGACACGAGAATGGCATCAATATTTTAATTTCTTTCTGTGGAATAAAGCAAAGTTAATGTGATTTGTTGTCATGGAATCAAACGTGTTGTGTAGTTATTAAAAGCTGCAATAATCAATGTACGCCAGTGAGTTGACTGTGTAAGCTCCAACCTGTGCCTTACCACCCTCTGCAGAGTGACTGTCACAACAACGTACTTTGGCCACGTGGAGCAGGTGTCTCAGGAGATGTACCAGTATGTGGACTGTGGAGGGAACACCACCTCTATCAGAGGGATGCCCCAGCCCTTCAACATCCCACATCCTGCTGAGTAACCCCACCTCCCCTGACTCAGGCCCTGGATGGTCACCTTAGGTGGTTTACGGTGTTCCCTCTTCTTCTATACCTGCAGGGTCTAACAATCTGCTGTTGACATGATACTGTGGATTGGAATTCAAAACCAACACTAACAAAGTCCACACTGAGATAAGAATTGCACCCAGGAAAGTTTGCAAAGCAAAAGTGTTGATGTGTGTGTGCGGACGCACATTGCATTCAGCAAAGAAAGCAAATCAACCCAACCTTATAAATACAGGAGCGCTTTGCTAATTAAGAGATCTGTATCCAAAAGATGTTTCTGTCACAATTACAAGTTAACTGTTTCATAATTATGAGATCCTTATCTACTAAGTACTAAGTTTCTCTTAACTCGTGTTTGAAATAATACAAAGGCGTTTCATATTTACAAGACCCATGACTCGTAATTGTAAGGAAACAGTTAAGCAAAAATAATACTTGTAGTTATGAAAAGATACTTGCAGTAAGTAGTAAACAGTGCAATTACAGTTTACACGTGTCATAACTACAAGACCTGTATTTGACAGTTGGGAGAAAAAATATCTAAGCTCTTTTAAAATTACAAAATCATTACCTTGAAATTAAGAGAGGAGAATTTGCTACAATATAATATAATTAGATTTAGTTAAATCATTATATCGATATTTCATAAAGTAAACGAAATATTTGTTTAACTCTGAGATCCATATCTTGTAATTGGGAGGTATGCTTCTCATGACTTAAGATACAGAGCCTATATTTGTGAGTCTCTTTTAATTATATGATATTTTCAAATCTCAGAATGTTGAAATATGAATCTAATTATTATGAGATGCTAATATATAATTCTATCGAATGTCTCAAACCTTTTCTCCCTGATGAATGCAGTGTGCACTCCACAATGTCGACTGGTTTAGGTGGCCTGCTGTTCAGTTGCAAACGTGGGTGTGTGTTTGATGGTCCAGGTGCAGCTCTGACTTTTCCGTTCTCTTTTCCACCTCTTGTGTGTTGTAGTGTATGAGAATGTGAGGCGATGTGGAGTTTTATCTTCCACCACCGTCTGAAAGCTGAGAGCAGTTCATTTCCGTTTCACTAACAAAAGTGTTGTCGCTGCTTCATTAAGTTGTCTTCTTTTGTTTATGTAGGACTGCTGATTTTATCTCTAATATAAGTGCCAAAATAATACCAGAATTTCAATACCAACTTTGTTTTTGATATCTTTGTTTGCAGTGTTGAGGTTTGATGCCAGAACTAATTTCAATATAAGAAGTGGTGGCACATCTGTCGTTTCCATGATGTAAGATTAGGTTCATAGTTACATGAGTCACCATCATATTTCAACTGTAGTTATTATCCAGAGTATCTAGTAGCCTAAAGGGTTGTTGTGATTGCTCTGTTTTCCTGCCTCACATGCTGAAAGCTAAGTATTGGATTCAATGTTTTCTAATGTCGACTGAAATATAACATCTGTTATCATGACAATGCTCTTACATAATCTTGGATTTGTGAAAAAAGGGCGTTTGTTAGAAAAATAAGCTGAAAAACATCATTATTATTTATAACATTTAAACCATAATGCACTACATAAGTCTATTTAAAGGGCACATTTTATTATTGGTCTCAAGTTCTCTGAAACCTCGATCTGTCTCTTTCTAAACTCCCTCAATGGAGAGAAGGCTGTGGAGCCTCTTCTCCAGCTCACATCTTCTCTTCCCATCCAACTCTTCGAGAGGAGCACAAAGGTGCAGCTTCCAGCTCATCTCACCAAGGAAACCTCCTCGCCCTCCAAGCTCTTCCAACATCCTAGCAGCGACTCGATGTCCTGCTTGCAAACTTCAGCCAGCAACTGAGCTACACCGCCCAACCGAAACCAGCAAGACGACACAAAACTGCGAACTGCACAGCAACTTCCTTTTTCCCCTTTCCACGGACTGGTAACACAACTGGGCTTAATAATTATACTAGGCTAAGCAAGACTGTTTATTCGATTCTGTGTGAGGTTTATAAGTTTGATTTGTGGTGTTGTGGTATTTTGGGTACAAGTTATTGAGAAAGTAATGTTAGTCTGTTATGCTCTTCACAGTCTTTCGTTGCATCCAATCTAGTAACTTTCTCTAATTTGGCACACACACAGACACACGCATAACTCTTCACCTCATTATCTCTACAGGTCGTAAACATTCCAATAGGTGGGGGAAGGGTGTTGTCTCTTTGGCCAGCGACCATCTTGAAAGCACGCTGACTCACACAGACACACACACATGTATACACACATACCTATCTTTGTTTAGCAATTAGACCGTTAGTAATTTGTGTTTTGATACTTTATTATATTCATACTAAATGTTTTTCTTTCACAAATGTTTTTTCATTAATGTTGCATAAGTGAATTTCGCCAACCTCTACACTGTCAAGAACCCCATATCTTTCAACTTAGCTAACTATCTATATGGTAATTTTGGTTATAGTTATTAATTTAATTGTTAATCAGAGTTCCAAATTTGTAGTTAGAACCTTTATGAGACTTAATCAATAAATTGGCTATCTTTTCCCTTCCTTTGAAGGGTGGTGCCCCCGAGGTAACTTTAATCAATTAAAGTTATTATTTAATATTAATAATCAAATATTAATATTTAATATTTTTATCTTGACAACCAAATTTATTGAATGCCGAAAGGCACACCATTTTATGGTATCACGTTTGATGCATTATGGCACAACACTGACATCGAGGTGTTTGTTAGTCAGGTGGAGGTGAAGAGAGATTTTATGGGAAAGCAGTGATGTCACTAATAAAGAAAATACACTGATACGCTGCTGCTGCTGCTGTTATTAGAGTAATTGAGAGTGAGCACGATAGAGTGAACGGAGCCTGAAATAAAAAAAAGATCCAATTCAAAGGTGGAGTCAAAAGAAAAACACTATCAGAATGTGAGGGGACTTGTTGTATCGCCTGTTCGTAGTTTAATCATCCAAAACTGCAGGATTATTAAATTCAGAGACAGATGTGATGTCCTCAATCTATAGAATCTAACAGAATTATTATTATATGCTCGTGTTTGTACTGGGATGGTTCGGTTCCGTCGGTCGATCTGTGTGTTACTGGACTCAGTTCAGCACAAAGATCACAGATCTATAGAATCTATATCAGCTGATCAGTCATCGTCATGGTTACAAAAACTCTTTGTGATCGCTGAACCCTCGTTTCCTCCTCATCCATTCATTCACGCACAGTGTTAGAAGACATTATAAAAACCTATTAATGACTCGGCTCTGCAACTCCACTGTTTATTTGTATCTAAACTTAATTTGCTGTAAGGTGTTTTATGTCTTCTTCAATTAAATTAAAGTTAGTTTTAGTGTTAATGATGAAGTGGGTCATCAATCTGGCTTCAGTTCACCACCTCACGTCTGCATCGCCATCTCCAAAATGTTCGTACGCATGGGTACGTTTTCGTGGAAATGTGCAAATTTTGCCGTCAAGTTTGTTTATATAAATCCCAACGTTTGCGTGAGAAGTGGCGAAACTGATATAAATGAGGCCCCAGATCTTTCTGGCTGTGTTTCACCATGTGTTTTCATATCCACCTGCTCTCGTGGAGTAAAAGCTGCTCCACAGAAGAGGCTGCTTTGTACACAGTTATGAGTTTAAACAGCAGAAACATAGGTATATGTATATTAAAGTCAACATGGAGAAGCAATGTTTGTTCAGTTTATATTAAATTGTGTTTATTCTGTCTTCATAGAAATATAACTAATAGGTTGGGAAGATTAAACTACATCTGTAACTTTTGTTCCTATATAGAAAAGCTAACTTGAATTGTTATTTAATCCAAAATGCACCTTTAACAATCCCTATGAAAACTTCACTGTAGTAGTATTATTTATTTAGGACTCTAACATAAACCCTTAACAACCCACTTGAACAATAACTTTAAAAACATGACTCCTACCTCTTCTGACATGTTGTTGCTCTGTATGTGTTTTGAATAAAGTTTTACAATCAAGGAGTGAGGTTGTTTTTTTCTATCTACTAACCTCACCCTACAAAATGGTAAAAGGCAAACGGACTGCATGTATATAGCACTTTTATCAACAGCTTGTTATCAACGGCTCAAAGGGCTCCACACACTACACATTCACAGTTTACTGTACCCATCTCACATCTTTCACGCACACACATGCCCCAGACTATTGCACTTTGATGTCCCCCTCCACTCCCCCCTGCACAATGTTACATTTTTCGTGTCAGCTAAGGCTAAATGGCCTTACCTCTATAACGACATTATTCCAAATCTGCTCTCAAGCATTTCTGTTTTATCTTTATGATTAAATATGGTTATAAAAAACCTTAACTTTGTTATCATACTCAAAGAATCAAGACACTGATAACATCACATCTTTGTATGTGAATTGTAAATTAACTGAAATAGTGCAGTGCTGAGATTGGTGCAATTTGGAAAAACGATACATTCAATGTAAATAATTGAATAAAAAAGAGACCATTGGAAAGGAAATCTCAGCCTGAGAAACAGAAACACAGCAAAGGTGATGATTTCAATCAAAGTAAAAGCACAACATCCCTTTGGTTGCTGTAATGTTCCATATTGATTTTAATTACAGAGCTTTTAATTTGAAAAGTGGTCTGAATATTATGTCTGTTGTGTAACAGACCAATGAAATAGCATTCATGCAATGTATGGAAAATAACAGCAGTTCCGTAAATCATTCAAGATATATAAGCCACACACGTGAACAGTAATAAAGCAAAAATCAGTTTCATTTTATGGAAAATAGTGATTATATAATCTTCATTACAGATAAACTAGGTAGGATGAACCTGTTTTTTTGTACATTTTCCAACTGCACCATAGCAACAGGCAAGTTTAGAATAAGTTCTGCCCTAGGAAGTTGAAATTTCCAGTTTAATTCAGCAATGACTATCCCAACAGAAAACAAACAGCACAGAGCAGTGTTCAATTAAAAGGTTTAAACAGAGAACCTCATAACATTGCAAACATTGTAAACAAAATTTACAGCAGTGCCATGATGAAGAGATGGTAAACAGGAAAGAAGGCAGGAGGACAGAGGGGAGCCACACAGCTACATTCACACACAGTGGGTGGTGTGTTTCCATAGGATGTTTGTCTGCTTCAGATTTGACTGTTTCTGGCTCTACTGGCACCCTCAAGTTTTCAAGTTTTGCAGAGAAATTGTAAAAAAAAATAGAGGGGAAAATAACCATCTTTACGGCAACAAGGTGCGCCTCAGAGTCATCTGGTCAGTCTCCAGCTGATGAAGCTTCCGAGAGCTATGCCGGTGAAGAAGGTGATGATAAGGCCTCCTCTGTGAGAGCTCATGGATGACGCGGTCTGCACGGACGCCACCGCCAGTTCTGAGAAACTGCAGATCCATCCTCCTCGTCCCCGAATCCAGCCCAAGAGATACTTTTTGAAATAGTCCACGGTCCACTTCAGTATCTCCACCACTGACTGAGGCAGATGAGCCTCCACCATTTTGACTGCCAACTTGCCGGCAATATAGAAGAGAATAGCAATCTTCTCCCAGGTGATTCCATGCTCAAACGCCTTGTCTGCCATTTCCATAAATCTGTTCCACTTGAAGCCTTGTGCAAGCCCATCTATTCCATCTTGGATCTCCACGTCATCCTTTATTTTGTCACCAATTTTGCGGACCAATGTGCCCAGCTGGTCCACAAACTTGTCCTCCTGCTCATTCTTTAGTTCCACAGCAGGGAGGGTGAAGGACAGGACGTCCTCTGAGGGTATGTGTTTCAGCTCCTCCTCAATGACCTCTTTGATCAGGGCCTCTCCTATCCTCTCATCAGACACGCTGTTACTTTCACACGCCATGGTTAAAAAGTACAAACTTTCTCTTAAAAACTTCAAGAGAAACTTCCTCGGAGACTCTGCTTCTCTTCAGTGACTCTTCCTCTTCTCGACGGTTCAGTAGGCGGAGCTTTGTGTGTGTGTGTGTGTGTGTGTGTGTGTGAGAGGTGGAGTTGATAGTAGATGACTCATAACGCCGGGTTCACACAGGACGCGGAAGCGCAGCGCCACGTCGCGCCGTGCCAAGGAAAGCCAGGCGCCTCCTTTCCGCCCCCGATGCGCCGCGCAGCGCCAAGGGCGCCTCGCGCCCTGCACCGATGGTTTCGGCGTCGAGTCTATTTTTTCCGCTTGCCGCGAGCGTATCGCGCCAGGAAACACACTGAAAAATGATTTTAAACGATATAAATGACATATTTTATACGACATAAATTATCAAATATGCATTCCCATACTTTGTATTCCCCTTCTGTTGTCCTGGAGTTTTAATTTTCCCAATTTTCACAATCACATAATTAAATGTCCCCCTCTGCCCATCCACTACAAGCACACAAGCAGACAGACAGAGAGAGAAAGAGAGGGGGGGGGCTATGAAGACCATCATCATTTGTGAACCCGGCGTAAGTCAGTTAAGTCTCACTAAAGAAGTGATTCTCAAACCTGTTATGCCTGTGGGGCGCGCGACCGGGAGGGGGAAATGTGAGGCGGGACTAATGTTATAGCCGAACTAATGTTTTGACGTCCGCATCTCTGTAACGGCGGAACAGTAAAACAAATCGTTCTTTCGCCGTAACCAGGGGTCGGCCACCCACGGCTCTTCAGCCCCTCTGCAGTGGCTCCCTGTACAGTGTTGTGCATGTCGCGCATATTTTTCGCGAACGGGGAACTTTACGAATCAGTTTTCATATGTTGAACGTGAACGTGAGGGAACGTCGCGTTAATTTGTTAAATCATCATCGTATCAGGCCAGCATGAAATACCAGGAGCTGGCGAATGTGTTTATGTGCGTGTGTGTGTGTGAGTGTGCGCTCCCAGACAGCGCGCACACACACAGGCCCCGGGGCTCCGCCCCCACTCATTCGCTCAGAGATACACACACAGTGAGATCAGAGCTCGTTCACGTGAAGCAGCCGGTCAGTGACAATCAAGAGACAGTGTTCAAAAACCAAGTTGAAAAGAAAGTACGATGAAGCCTATCTTGCTCTTGGGTTCACAGTGAATGCGGTAGGAGATGAGGAGAGACCAGTGTGTATTTTAGGTCTGAAAACTCTATGAGACCCCAAAAAATAAGAAGACACTTAGAGAAACATTACACCCCAGTCACATGCATGTGTTCTTTTTGGTTGAGCTTTATCATCTTTGTAACAAAGTGATTATAATTGAATTTATTTTTTCTCTATTTTTGAAAAAGTACAGACTGATGGAGGAATGTAGTGATACATGTCACCAAAAGTACTTCAATTAAGTTGAATTTAAGCAAAGTTATTGCACTATGTTTTGAAAAAAGCGACAAATGTCACAAAAAGTTGTTTGAAAAAGGTTTTTTATTTGCACATCAGAAATTCCTGAAAGTAATGTGAATTTAATGTTCATGTGTATGTTATGTAAATAGACATGTTAAACTTGGCCCATTTTGTTGGGGCAGGGGAGCGGGTGGGGCATGGAAAATATTCTAGCTCCAAAGTGGGGCATGACAGAAAAAGTTTGAGAACCACTGCACTAAAGGCTGGTTTCTGTGAACCACCTCCACTTTCTGTTTCAATAAAATAGTAACCATTTTGATTCTCAGTTTGAATAACCCTCCCCTGTTTAATATTTCACAATAAAACCTGCTCTTATCTGATCGTATGCTAAAACTAGAATACTTGCATCTCATGAGTTTATTTCCAACTCATTGAATCAATTATAAAACCCAAAACTAAGTAAGCTAAATTGATTTCAACCAGTGGTCGCCAACCCGCCGAATGCGATCTACTGGTCGATCTCCCAGTCTTCACGGTCGATCCCCCAACTCTCTGGACTCACTGGCTGTCGTTGCGCCGCAGATCAGCTGTGTGTCGGTTGTCTGTTTTTCACACGCGTCTGTGTGTCTTCTACTGGCGGTGGAGTTGCAGGTTTATCTCCTGCATTTCCTTCAAGAACAAGTTGGTTCATGTACTGAAGTAAATGTCAGGACTCTACGGTATGAAGATGCGCATCTTTCTGTCGATAACAATCAAAGCCCCGTTGGAACAAATGAGTGGATTCAGAAGGTGAAACGCTGGAGTGCTTTTACTTTGAAACGTGTTCAGAAAGTGTTGTAAATACATTTGTGTCATAGAGAGATACACATTGTGGTTCACAGCAGAATAAACAGAGAAAATGCACAACTGCCCTTCTTTGTGTATATTTATTTCTTGTACATTCAGCCTTTAATGAAATGTAATGTAATGGTAGATCTCGGCTTAAGTTTGTGATTAAAAAGTGATCTTGGGCTCGAAAAGGCTGGTGACCACTGATTTAAACACATGAATGAAATTGACATTGTGAGTCATAATCACAGAACGTCCGCGCGTCTATCGTCCGTCAAAAAATGTGTGGTTTTAAAAGGACTTGGCGTTAACTCTTTATTTTATTGTTAACTTTTACAGGCCTGATTTGTATCTCAATATTTTACATATTTATGTATATTTTGTATAATTTTATATACTTATGTAATTGTAATTAAAAAATAATAATGTAAAGAATATATAAAGTTATATAAAATACACATAAACATGTTTATATTGCCAAAGCACACATTAGACTTAAAATACAGTATAACAAATTGATTTAAATGGCAAAATACATAAAAAATCATCTTGTGTGTTAATAATAAGTTGTGAGATTTTGGTCCACCCCAATGTTCACTTCATGACTACGGCCTTGGTGTGTATTATCAAAGCTTTCTGTCCACACCTAAGGAACCTGCCGGAGGTCTTTGTTCTACCGACCTTTGTCTTTTAAATTTTGGTTTTGGTATCCAAGTGACAGGTGGGGGAGGACTGATAATCTTGACATGATGTCAAAGAACAGGTTGAATGCAGTCAAACCTGCAGACCCAGACTGACTGGCTGGTCTGAAAAGTAATCAGCATTCGAAAGTAAAGACGATAAGCATTCTGTGTGTGTGTGTGTGTGTGTGTGTGTGTGTGTGTGTGTGTGTGTGTGTGTGTGTGTGTGTGTGTGCGTGTGTGCGTGTGTGTGCGTGTGTATTTCACTTAATGGCTTATTTGATGATGATTAAAAAATCATCATCGTATCACTCTCGCTGGAGTGAACGCACCATCACACCAGAAGTCAAACTAACAAATGGAGTAAAATTTGTTAATTTCAGTTGAATCAGGGGATTCACTCGTCTGGGAGGTGACATGACATATTTGTGCCAATAAACAAAAGCAAAAGAAGAAGTCCTGAAGTGATCACAGCCTTTTAACTAATAGGTTGGGAAGATTAAACTACATCTGTAACTTCTGTTTGTTAAAAGATGTGTTATTGAACACATCTTTCTGTTGTTTATGATTTTTTGCTAAATAAAAATAATTCCTCAAACTGGATTTTCAGTAACATATTTGAGTCAGTAGAATAACAAGGGCATTATCAGTCTATTTGACAACTGTAAAACCCGTCAGAGACACAAAATACAATAAATACATTTTAATAAGTCATTTTGCAATTGCCTTGTTCAATTTTAAGAGCCAGTTAAAAAACTAACTGAACAAACTATTCATGCGAACATTCACAGGAGTTCAATAAAGAGTTAAATAACAATGCTCTAACCTGCAAATTACTGCTGCAGGAGACATCAGGCCACGCCATCATAAATCTGCAGGATCATAAGACAGGCTGCACCATTTGGTGTTTGTCTCAGGTATATCGAAGGTAAATTAGTTTATAGAAATACAAAATTTAAACAATCAATTTGTATCTTGGATTTAAATACAGTGCGTTTCCAATTAAAAGAAGATAGCAAGTCTAGTGGTCTGATGTCTGCTATATCTTTTACATTAATCATTTCATACTCATCCATCTTCTGTACCACATATGAATAGAAATGATCATCAAAGTATTTCACTGTTAAAATTCTGGGAAAAATGTGTACCTCTTCCTTTTCACATTTGGGAATAATGTGTAATATCTCTCCAAAGAGACGCTCTCCTCTTCAGTCACAATTTAACGCTAGCACACAACCAGTTTTATATGTCTGACCAAGTGCACAGACAGAGTGAGCCACATGAATTGTGCTGCAAGTGCCAATATTAAACCCAAGTGCTTTCAAATTTTCAATGAACAGATCACTTTTCTCCAAAGAACCGACCATGACTGGGAAAGCATTTGGAACTGACATTATTTTCATAAGGGGTTCACTAAATTTCCAGTTAAACAAACTTTGAATTTGATTCTTATAGGCCAAAGTCTTAGAAATATTTATGAAGTTACACACAACATGAGCATGCCTTTTGAGAGGGCCATGCCTACTCTCAAATCTCATATACCAGTGATTCTCAACTGGTGGGTCGCGACCCAAAAGTGGGTCTCGGACCCGTTTTCAGTGGGTCCCGGGCCTTTGCATGGGCAAAAAGAGATGTGTGTAAAAGAAAATCCTGTGCTTTTATTTTGAAGGGGATTTTTTATGCAGCGGAGTGCCGTCTATTCACACTGATTAACAGTATTTGTTAAGTAGTGTAAATAGGATCAGTTTTGTTGGTTGTCATAGATTCAGTGAGTGAGTATTTTCAGCTAAAGCTACATAATTTGAATCTTTTTGAAACTACTTCTCAGTAGTTGGAATTCTTTATTTCATGTTTGTGCATGAAAGCACTGTTGAGTCTGTTAAAAAAGGCTGAAGTTACTGAATTGTTATGTATGTTGTATTGCCTTGTGTCCTTAAGATGCACTTTGTTTTTTAATTAAAATGCAGCTAATTGAGTGTAAAAGGGAATATTTCCCTCTCTAGCATCGCCACCTGCTGGTCGTTTTGGTTTATCATTAAACTTGTAATAGTGTTGGCATACTGTGATATTCTGTACTATCTCAGGTTCAAACTGCACCATCTTTTCATTAAATAAATTTGAGAAGTTGAACATTTTCCTCGACTTGGGTCATTAAGGGGTGATGTGGGTCCCGAAGCCAGACCAGTTTAGAACCACTGTCATATACCATTACTTCAAAAGTGGGCCGAACTTTAATATCATGCACCAATAGTGAATCATAAAATGATGTTTGGGGGTGAGCTGTCTGTCAGGATAAAGACTCTTGAATACATTGTGGTGATCTATGACCAACTGCTTTTAAAAGACAGCACGTCCTTTGCTGACAACTGGGGAAATACTATACTGCATATTTCTCTGAGTAGAAGGAACAATTTCCAATGCTGATCATGCTCTCTTATAAAATCTCCTATTAGGAAGGGTAAAAAGAGTAAGAGGCACCACCTCTGACAGGCTGTTTGTTTTATAGGATTCTCTGATGTTCTCAGGTTAAGAATGACACTAGGTTTGTTTTTCTCATTTGCAAAACTGTAATCAAAGCTTACCAGTCTGTAAAAGCTTTTCATTGTAGATTAAATGTTTCAAAAGTAATTTTACTTCAATTAGAGCCACACCCTCTAAAATGTTGTGCATAATGTCTGCACAAATGTTTTTGGTCACATGAAAATAATGGAGTGAGTTTAAGCAGGAATCCCCCTTTATACCAGTTAGAGTTGGATTATTAAGCATGACATTTTCTTTAAAGTTTACTTTATTGCAAAAGTCCTGATGATTATCATCAAACACATGCTGGGCAGCTTGTCTGTCAGTTTCCAAAAACCCTCCAAGTGAATGGCAAGCATGATTATCAGCAGTCAGGAGGCAGATAGTGCCATAGAGCAGAGAACTCTGACCCTCAATTTCAAACTCCATCCATTTTGTTTCAAGAGATCGAATATCATCCAACAAAGGCTCTAATATTTTGCCAAAGCCATATACCTCTCTGTCTATAGAATTGAAGAGTAGACAAAGGTGACGTTTTGCAAGGGAGGAGTACAATTCCACAGGCAAGTTTCTCAACTGAAAGTAAACTGCTCCCATTTAGTGAACTTTAGTTTTTGAACCCAAGGATTTGTTGTTTCCAAGTCGTCCAAGTGCATTGGGATACCTGCTGTATAAGGCATGCTGTGCAAACTGTGTTTCACCACAATAATCACGCATTTTACCATCTCTTCGTGCATTTTCGAAAAAATATATCATTGTTTTCCAAATGGGTTTGCAACCTGGCTGTGTTCCCTGAGAGATTGATTGATTGAGATGTTTGGCATAAGAATTTAAGTTATGGTAAGTTCTTTGACAGTGGTTTTGACGACATGATTGTGTAATCCTGTCCATCTGAAAATGCATGGACTTGCCTTAGATGTCTGATAAGTGTCCTTGTGAGACTTGTGAAATTGATTTCTTGCACTTGGGACAAACGTACATGGTAGTACAACTTACAACACTGTCTGGAGTTTTGCTAAGCTCGACAACTTTGGATCTCTTCCCACCTGAGATGGGCATGTCATAGATATACTCAAAGAAACCATACACCGATTCAAGTTGGGCAGGGTATACCACGTTGCAAACCCAGAGCATTTTGAACAGCTTGTCAATGGTGTAGCATCCCCAGCTGAATGATGGTCTGACTCTTTAACTGATGGTTCACAACCCTTTATTTCCATCTCCATACATGCTGTGATATATGAACACACCGTAAGAACTAGGAGGAAAACAAAACAAATATTACTTCCCTTATAAACTCCATATCATATTATCATAAACATAACAACAAATTATTAGTGTGAATAATACAGTTTCCGTATGAGCATACTTTGCCCCACATTGTAAATTTAACACACACACACACACGTGTCCTTACACTCAGCAAACTGCAAAAGTTTAGAATTAAGTCTATAATAATGACAACAATAAACGAAATAACCACAAACCTTGTGCCTTTATCAGCCAGGTGCTGAACAACTCTCTAAAATACATTCTAATAAAAAACTAATGTTTAATAGGTCATTTACAAATGGCGCATGTCAAACCGTCATCTTTGAATGGGATGGCAACTTTGTCGAAGATGTATTGAGCTGAGATGTCCTAAACACATAAGCTTGGGCTGATGGACTTCCACTGCTTTATTGGGAGCTTCCTCTCGAAGGCTAGGGATGCTTGTTCCAGTCTAGGAAAACACAATTATATCAAACAGGACTGGCAATATATAATAAGTGTTAATGTATTACAGGTTTTAATTATATCATTAAATAAAATCAAAATCAAAATGGAAGGACACGTCTCCACTTCCTCCCACTATCCAGAAATGAAGCTAAAATATCCCAGATATTAACGTGCAGTAGTGAACAGGGGATAGAGCCACGGTAGTGAAGTCTCATCGATACATGCGCTCCCACCAATTGCATGTCAATCTCATCTGTCAGTTGTGATGTTTCAACCTGTTTCAACACAACATCAAATAACCGATTCAAACCAAACTAGACCTTTTAATTTGGCTCATCTCCCCTTCAATAACACAGATACGGCAGGATTTATGACCTATACTGCAGCCAACCACAAGGTGGCAATTTAGACACTTGGAATAATGCTGTAAAGTGGGAACTATACACGTTTTCACAGTTATTCCTATGGTTATTCGTACAGTCCAAGAAAGTCCAAAAATATTAGTAAACATGAACAACTCTCAAATCCCAAAACCCAAGCACTAAAATCTTAATGAAATGTCATCAAGTATTAAGTCTGGAATTACTCTATAGACAATGAAGTGGATAATATGTAAATCATGACACAGAGCAATCAGAGTAATGTTCTGAGTGTATGGGTCCTTTTGCTGTTTCAGATCTGAAAAAACAAACAAAATTTAGCAAATTTGGGCATAAAATAACAAAACATCAATTCTGTGGGTCCACAAAATCAGTTTTAAGTATTACTTTGTAACTACAAAGCTACAAAGTAATACTTGATTACATCACAATAACATATTGGAAATTTTAATTTAAGTGCTGTATACTTACCAAGAATGGTAGGTCCACAAAGCGGGGGTACTGCCGAAGCATTTCAGCTACTGTTGGTGATTTGCTTGTTATCCAGAACCTTCAGTAGCTGAAGGTTTTCTCCATGCCCCTCTTGATAGATGCAAGGTTCTCAGGAGTTGGTCTCATTCTTTTGGTGACGGTTATCGACTCCTTGATGGACTCTTCTTCCCAGTCTGCAATCACTCACAGTGTAACACCAACTCCAGATGGATTACTGGATCTCCCCCGCTTACAATAGCATCACTGATCATCTTAAAGGGTTCTCCGTAGGTTCCTCAGTTTCAGCTCAATAAATCCACAGTGGGACGCCGGGTCATAGAAGTGCTCCTAGAACACAAATTAAAAAAGACAAATGTTTAGTGAAGGATAACCCCAACATTTTTATGTTTAGTCCCCTGCTATTTTTGACTTAATACAAGCTCATTTCCGACAATATGCTTTCCCACCAAAACCAAGTACAGGAATGATTTATTTGCATGGTTTTGACTGCTACCAAGTTCTGATGAAAATTGTGTGCGAAAGCATTCGTGCCTTGTTACATTATTAAGTCTTGAGTCTAATCAAATCCTAAACTCCTGTTGCATTTTCAAATGTTAAGAGGTAAGAATGACATGGAGAAAGTACACAAAACCAAGATCTTCATTCTTAACTGAGCTTTTCTAACAGAAAACAGAACTATAATACCAGTCAGCCAATAAACATAAGCAGATATTACTATTACAAATTGTAATTTACTGCAAGACATTAGTTTAAACTTGCAAATCCTTCATTCTCTTCTTGCATCTTGATCTTCAGTGATGGGAAGACTGTTAATATGCTTTTGGCCAACATCAGTTTGTCAGCATTTGAAGGGTAAATGAAATCAAAATGAAGGATTTTGAGACTAGAAAAACACTAGGGCTGCAACAACTAATCGATTTAAACAATTCTAAGAAATAGTTGGCAACAATTTAGTAATCAATTAGTCGGGTCTGTTATAATATATGACACACTGTGGTAGTGTGGGGGCAGTATACCAGCCAATCCTGTGCCTTATTAAGCTCATGTGACAAGCTGTCTCCTATCTGGGGTAAAACATTTGAAAAATGAGACGAACACGGTTAACAATACAGCGGAGACATTACATTACATTAAAGCCTTCAGAGACAGCTGCAAACTGATCAGGTTTTCTTTGAGGCTTTAATGAAAAATGTTCATACACTCTTTAAGACTGTCACTTCCCCGACTCAACGGGGAGGGCAGCGGTGGTTGTGAGACCTGTAGGCTGAATAAAGAGAGGGAGCGCCTACAGAGAAGTCCATCATAAATACAATTGCTCTATTCCTTTCTAATACCATGGTACTTGCACATTACCTGTTACTAGCATTGTTGCATGTCCAATAGGCACATGCCTCCAGTTGACCACTTGGACAAGCTGCAGCAGCATTCAACTGTTCAGGCTTTAAAAGAAAATAATGTCACTGCTTGAACAATGCTATGCTAATGAACTGGTTTAACAGCAGACATTTTGGCATGTCACAGCAGGGAAAAACACAGATGGAGTACCAAGGCTCAGTTCCATTAAATATGCCAGAAGTAGTGAACCAACAAACAAAAAAGCAGGACATCTCCCTAAGTGGAATGCAGTCATCATTAATAAATGTGATATTTCTGGTATGACCTGTCAAAATGTCTGCTGTGCAACAAGTGTGTTACGTGCCGTGCCGTGTTGTGTTTTTCTCTCTCTCTCTCTCATCTCCTCCAGGTGGGTGCTCTTGAAGCACCACTGGCCCAGCTGAGGCCACTCTGAAATCAGGGTGTGGCTTATAAAAACCCTGAGCAGAGTGCCAGCTGTCGCCAGTGGGCCAAGCAGCAGTTTGTAGAAGCGGTGTGTGGACGTGCAGTAGCTGGTGTTCAGCTGTGGAGTTGTTTCCAAGGTTCCTCTTGACGGCGTGGACATTGTTCCTTGTTAGGGGTTCGCTTTTTCCCCTTCTGTTTTTCGAAGGGCGTTTTGTGTTCACCCTTCAGTTGTTTAATAAAATACTTGTTTAATTTAAAAGCATCCTACTGGTCTCTTGTTTTTGGCCCGGTTTATTTTTTAATTGTTTGTCCCTCATCCCCTAGACGTCTTAGGGACGTAACAATTTTGGGGGCTCGTCCGGGATATCCTTAAAACAGGATTGCTAGGTTGTTTTTAAAATTCTTTTTAAAAAAAAGTATTTAGTTCCAGTGTCTCAGACGATAAGTTGATGTCTGATATTGCCCACTGTGTAGCCTTAACTAACGTTTCAACGGCTGCCTCGGTCTAGGTAGGGGGGTGTCCAGCTTAGCTGATCCAGCTTTTCCTTCGGGCACTCATTTATTATTTTTCCATTATTATTTTTGGAGTCAATCCTCAGAGACCGCGCTCTCCAAAGGAGGCAGGCGTTTCAGGGTTTCAGCCGCTGATTTGGAGCCCTTAAATCGCCTCGAGCCCGGCACGGCTTCAGAAGATAAGTAAGGACAAGTTTTTTACTCTGCAGGTTTCCGGGGAAGTTTTGTTTCTGTGGGGCAAGGCTTGGTGTTCACTGTTTATGTGGTATCAGACATTAATATTTTCGTATTGCTGAAGGTTATTTTGCGGTGCGTCTTTGAGATGGCAGCATTTGATTTAGATGTGTTCATATCCAACCCGACTTTAGCTCAATTTGACCGGTGTAAAAAGAAAGATTTGTATAAACTTGCCGAATATTATTACATATCCGTGTCTAGTTCCCTTGCCAAAGCTGAGCTGAAGGCTGTTCTTCTCGATATCCTCATTAGTAAGGGGATTATCAGTTTATGGTGTCCTCCAATCCAGAGGTAAGTGAGGGGACGAGGCAGCCTGTTAGTGAAACTCCTGTTGTCCGACTGGAGGGAACGACATGGAAGCCCTTCACATTGCCACACTATGACCCGTTGTCTGCAGATCCATCTCCTGGGTCTAAGTTAGATGTCTGATTGAAGCTACGTTTAGCTCGCCTTCAGGTGGAGAAGGAGGAGCGAGAACGGGAGTTTCACCTGCGGAGCAGGGAGTTGGATTTAAAGAAAATGGAAGCAGAGTTAGAATTAAAGAGGCTGGAGGCAGAGACTGCGTTAAAGATGCGCCAGTTAGAAATGCAGGCAGGAGTGGCCCATAATGTCACCATGGTTGGCATGGAGTTTACGAATTCTGCTGTGGCGTTTGATGTGAGCAAATTTTCCGTGAGTCGTGGGTTTGAGGCATACTTCGGCGCGTTTGAACGGATTGCTGCAGCTTTGCACTGGCCTGAGGATGTGTGGGCTATTTTACTACAATGCAAGTTAGCTGGTAAAGCTCAAGAGGCTTGCTCTTCTCTGTCTGTGGAGGATGGATTGAATTATGAGAAAGTCAAAAACGCTATTTTGCGGGCGTATGAGTTAGTCCCTGAGGCTTACAGGCAGCGTTTTCGCAATCTTAGAAAAGTAACCAGCCAGACTTATGTTGACTTTGCCCGAGAGAAAGGGATCCTTTTTGACCGGTGGTGTGCAGCATGCAAGGCTGACGATCTGTCCTCAATGCGTGAATTAATGTTGTTAGAGGAGTTTAAAAACTGTTTACCAGAGCATACCACTATTTATCTGAATGAGCAGAAAGTTTCCACCCTACAGCAGGCTGCCACGCTTGCTGACGAGTTTATGCTTGTACATAAAACTGTTTTTAATAAACGTGATTCCTTTAACCGCGAGTCTTCACAGAGATCGGAAACTCAGGTGCGTAACAGCTTTCCCTCAAACCCGAAGACGGACAAATTGTGTAATTCCGGTCATTTAATTGCTGATTGTGAAGCTTGGAAGCGGAAGCAGCAGGGGTCAACCCCGAGACAGCCAAAGGGGGTGGGGTTAATTAAAATTTCTCCCAGAGTCCAGTCTTTGGACTGTAGAGCTTCTGAAGTACCTGATAACTGTTTTAAACCATTTATTTTGTATGGTTCTGTGTCCCGTACAGGGAAGGCTGAGGATCAGCGTCCAGTTAAGATACTGCGAGACACTGCTTGCTCGCAGTCACTTATCCTCTCCGGTGTTCTGCCCTTAAGTGTTCATTCTGATGTAAGTGCAGTGGTAAGGGGTATTGAAATGGGTTTTGTGCCCGCACCTCTGCATCAGATTCATGTGAAGTCAGGGATAGTGACTGGGTTTTTCACGGTGGGTGTCCGTTCATGCTTCCCCATTAATGGCATTGAATTAATCATGGGAAATGATATAGCAGGAGGTAGAGTTTACCCAGTTCCCGAGGTTGTTAATATTCCCATCCCTGATACTGATGATTTAGCCACAAATCACCCTCGTGTTTTTGTAGCAAGTGTGTTAACTAGAGCTCAGGCCCATAAACAGACCCATGATGTTGTCTTGACTGACTCTCTATTTGCTTCTGTTCTGTCTGAGGAAGAAGTGCCCTCTGGTGCTGGTACAGGAAGCTGCTCTTTGGAGAAGCCTATGAAGGTAACAGAATCTGTGTCTGATTCTGCTGTACCGTGGCTGCTAACTCGTGAGGCTCTCATTAAAGCTCAGAGAAGTGATTCACCTTTAACCAGATGTTTGACTGCAGCTGTCACAAAGTCTGAATGTGACCAAAAACACCCATTCTTTGTGGAGAATGTGTGTTGATGCACAGGTGGAATTCACAGTCGGAGTGTGTGGCAACTGAGTCGGGTGAAGATTGGGGAGTGGTTTATCAGGTAGTTATCCCTGTTAACTGTCGGCAGCAGGTGTTATCGTTGGCTCATGAACACATATGGTCAGGTCACCTAGGCATTACCAAAACCTACAACCGTGTTCTTCTGGCCAGGACTGAAATCAGATGCAGTGCGTTTTTGTAGGACCTGCAGTACCTGCCAGATTGTTGGTAAGCCAGATCAGCCTGTGCCCCGTGCTCCTCTACAACCTGTACCTGCTGTTGGTGAGCCTTTTGAGCGTGTCCTTGTTGACTGTGTAGGACCATTGCCTAAATCCAAGTCAGGGAATCAATTTTTACTCACCATGATGTGTGTTTCCACCCGTTTTCCTGAAGCAATCCCCCTACGAACGATAACTGCTGCAGCCGTCACTAAAGCTCTGGTCAAGTTTTTCACCACTTACGGCTTGCCAAAGACCGCCCAAATTTTCTTTCCAGAGTTTTTAAGCAAACTCTGTTGGCATTAGGCATTTCACACTCAGTGTCCAGCGCTTATCATCAAGAGTCACAGGGTGCCGTTGAACACTGGCACCAAACATTAAAATCAATGTTGAAAAAATACTGTCATGAGACAGGGAGGGACTGGGATGAGGGTGTGCCATTTGTCCTCTTTGCTATTCGTGATGCAAAGCAGGAGTCCTTAGGGTTTAGCCCAGCTGAGCTTATGTTTGGTCACAATGTGCGTGGCCCATTGAAAGTGTTGAAGGAGAAGCTAGTGTGCAGTTCTCCTCCCAAAACTAATGTGATGGATTTTGTCTCTCAATGTAGGGAGCGGCTACACCATGCTACCAAACTGGCAAAAGAGTCACTCGCTTCCTCCCAGGTCAGCATGAAAGAAAGATTTGACAAGAGAGCAGTTAAGCGACAGTTTCAGCCAGGTGATGAAGTGTTGGTATTTTTGCCCACACCTGGTTCTGCTCTTACTGCCCGGTTCTCAAGTCCTTATGTGGTGGACTGTAGAGTTTCGGACACAGATTATATCATCCGTACTAACATGCCTGAGCGTAGAAGGAAAACACGTTTGTGTCATATTAACATGTTGAAACTTTTTCATTCCAGAGAGGCAGATCGGAAAAAGCCAGAGAAGACCTCAGAGATTGCTGTGGTGGGGGCTACTCTCACATGTGTTCAACCTGAGTTGGAGTCTGATTTGGTGACACCCTGTGATGGTCATCAGTGTGGTAGGATAGATAATTCACAGTTTTTGTCTACCATCAACCACCAATTGTCTTATCTTTCTGCACATCAGAGACAAGATGTGATTAACTTGCTTCACACATATCCTTCTGTGGTGAAGGACGTGCCGTCTCGCACCAATATGTTGGTGCATGATATTGATGTTGGTAATGCTACCCCTATTAAACAGCATGCTTACTGTTGTCTGCTAGCTAAGAGAGAGGCCATGAAGAAAGAGGTCAGCTATCTGGTAGAAAATGGTCTTGCCAAGCCCAGCTGCAGCCCCTGGAGTTCTCCATGTTTATTGGCACCTAAGTCGGACGGAACTCCTCGTTTCTGTACTGATTTCCACAAGGTAAATGCTGTTACTGTTTGAGATTCTTTTCCTTTGCCCCACATGGATGACTGTATTGACAGGGTTGGGCCAGCTGTGTGCATTTCAAAGTTAGATTTACTCAAAGGTTACTGGCAAGTTCCTTTGACTTAGCGTGCAGCTGACATCTCGGCATTTGTTACCCCTGATGCTTTCATGCAATACAATGTAATGGCCTTCGGCATGAAAAATGCACCTGCCACTTTTCAGTGCCTGATGCAGCGTGTGTTAGGGGATGTGCCAAATTGTAGTGTTTATCTCGATGATGTGGTAGTATATTCCAGTGACTGGGAGAGCCACATTTCCAGTTTGAAAGTATCTAAATACTTTGTATTTCAACTCCAGGGATATCCCTGTTGTCGCCTCCCGGGATTCCCACATCCCCACACCAGAATGCTACTCCGGTGAGTTGGGGTCTTGCAGACGATTCTTGCTCCAGTACTCTCTCGTGTTTGATAATCAATCCCGCATGTACAATTCTGATCGCGTTAAAATAGCTTTTGTCATGTGTGTCCTCTCGGGTCGGCCAGCTCAGTGGGCCACAGCACTGTGGGAACAAGACTCGGGTTCCAATTTATCTTTTGACCATTTTCAAGCTGAGATGAAAAAGGTTTTTCACCACCCAGTTCAGGGCAAGGAGGCAGCCAGTCACTTGCTTTCACTCCGACAGGGTACACGCTCTGTTGCCGACAACGCAGTGGATTTCCTTAGCCACTAGACTAGACAATCGCATTAGAGAGAGAAAGCGAGAGAGTTTGTCGCCTGCAAACCTCAGCTTCACTCTCTCGAACCCCACCCTGCTCACTGGCACCTGATATAGTACCCTGCTCTACCTCTCACGAACCCATTGAGGAGCCCATGCAGCTAGGCAGGGCCCTGATCACTTCTGGCAATCATCAAGAAATCATCCAATTCCTGGTCATCACATCACCCCACTCTCCCCTGGTTCTGGGTCAGCCCTGGTTGCAGCTCCACAATCCCCACGTCGATTGGAAATGCGGTCATTGCCATTCAAACTGCCTTAGATCAGCCTGCCCGTCTCCATCCCTTACCTCCTTCCAAAGACCCGGACCTATCTCATGTTCCTCCAGTTTATTACGACCTGAGGGAGGTGTTTAGTAAAGACAAGGCCCTTACATTACCCCCTCATCCACCCTATGATTGTGCCATTACACTCCTCCTTGATCCCACACTTGCCTCCAGCAGGTTGTATAATTTATCTAAACCCGAAAAGGAGGTCATAATAATAATAATAATACATTTTATTTATAGGCGCCTTTCAGAGCACTCTAGGTCACCTTACACGGCAGATACAAAACACAACAGAAAGGTATGGTGGAGCAAGTTTGTGGATGGCCTTAAAGGTGAGGAGCAGAATCTTAAAGACAATGCGGCATTTGACATGGAACAATGCATCCAGGAGACGCTGGAGGACTCGGTAGACCAGTGGTCGCCAACCTGTCGATTGCGATCTACCAGTTGATCTCGACAGTCTTCACCGTCAATCCCTGTAACTCTTTGGACTCACTGGCTGCGGCTGTGTGTCTGTTGTTCACACGCGCTGTGTGTCCGCTGCTGGCGGCAGAGCTGCAGGTTTATCTGCTGCATTTCCTTCATTACAAGTCGGATTATGTACTTAACTAAATGCCAGGACTCTACGGTATGAAGACGTGCATCTTCTGGTCTGTCGATAATAATCAAAGCCCTGTTAGAACTAATGAATGGATTCAATACTTTTGTGTCATAGACAGATAAACATTGTGGTTCACAGCAGAATAAACAGAGACAATTATCTTTCACCTGAGTTTGAATGTTTATCTGATGAATGTATGTCTCAAACATAAATGGTTGCAACACTTACTGTAAGCATTTCAAAATAAAAGCTCTCCAGCGTTTCTGTTGACCAAATCCATTCTTTTGCTTAAAAAGTTATTTTGATTGTGAAATACTTGCAGGAGGGGAAGATGAACGGCTTCCTACTGTATAGCACTGGTGTACATTTGAGTATACAGGACTACTTTTAAACAAGCAAATAGTCCTATTTATAGCCATAATCCATGCAAAGACTATATTATATTGTGCATTGAACAGATGCTGTAAATATGAATTGATATTAATGTGAATAGTGTACATTGAAAAGATAAAGTTGCATAACTGCCTTTCTTTGTGTATATTTATGCTCGTACATTCAGCCTTTTACAGAAATTGCAAAAATAATAAATATGACCCTTGTAAGTTTGGTTTTTGGAAGACATCAGGGTGGTAGATCTTGGCTTACGTTTGGAATTAAAAAGTGATCTTATGCTTGAAAAGGTTGGTGATCACTGCATCTTCATCCCCTGTGGGGGCCAGTTTCTTCTTTGTTAAAAAGAAAGATGGCTCCCTGCGACCCTTTATTGACTTTCGAGCTCTCAACAATATCACGGTTAAAAATAAGTATCCACTTTCCCTGATTGATTCAGCATTTGGGCCCCTGCATGAAGCCTGCATCTTCACCAAATTAGACCTCCGCAATGCTTATCACCTGGTCCGGATCAAGGAGGGTGATGAGTGGAAAATGGCCTTCAATACCCCCCTGGGACACTTTGAGATCCGAGTGATGCCGTTCGGCCTCACAAATGCCCCTGCTGTTTTCCAAAATCTTGTTAATGATGTTCTCCGTGATATGCTTAATCGATTTGTGTTTGTGTATTTAGATGATATCCTCATCTTCTCCAGGAGTTTGCAAGAACATAAACAACATGTCAGGTAGGTGCTTCAGAGACTGTTGGAGAACAGATTGTTTGTTAAGGCAGAGAAATGCTCTTTCCACACACAGTCTGTTACTTTTCTGGGCTACATCGTGGAGAGGGGTCCAGTCAGGGAAGACCCCACCAAGGTGAAGGCTGTGATGGAATGGCCAATTCCTGAGACCAGAAAACAATTACAACGCTTCCTGGGATTTGCAAACTTCTACCGTAGATTAATCAGAGATTACAGTGAGGTGGCCAGACCCCTCACAAGACTCACCTCCTCTATGGTACTTTCCACATGGTCTCCTGACACTGATAAAGCTTTCAAAAGACTCAAAACTCTGTTCTCCACCACTCCAGTTCTTGTTCACCCAGACCCTTCTTTACAGTTTGTGGTGGAGGTTGACGCATCGGACACTGGGGTGGGGGCCATCCTCTCCCAACGCTCTCTGGCGGACGGCAAATTACACCCTCATCTTTTCTCATCGTCTATCTCCAGCTGAACAAAATTATGATGTAGTTAACCGGGAGCTACTGGCGGTGGTACTAGCTTTGGAGGAGTGGCTGCACTGGTTAGAGGGAGGGGAACATCCATTCATAGTGTGGACTGATGCACAGCCACCAGGAACGGGAGGATGGCACATCCCCGCTCCCCCATACATGCCAGGACAAAAGGTATGGCTGTCCTCCCAGGACCTTCCACTCCAGGTCGAATCACACAAGTTGGTCCCCGATTCGTGGGCCCTTATGAGAAAGAGAAGGTCATCAACCAAGTCACAGTTTGCCTCAAGCTTCCATCCGCCCTCAGAATACACCCCACTTTCCACACATCCCTCATCAAACCTGTCTCCACCAGTCCTCTGAGCCCTCATGCCGAACCCCCTCCACACACCCGGATCATCGACAATCATTCAGCATTCACCGTCTCCTGCATCCTGGACGTCCGGCAGCGAGGCAGGGGGTTCCAGTACCTTGTGGTCTGGGAGGGTCCCGGCCCAGAGGAGCGGTCCTGGATCGCTCGGCGCCTCATCCTGGATACCACCCTCCTTCGGGACTTCTACGCTGCCCATCCGGACCGCCCTGGTAGGACGCCTGTAGGCGCCCGTTGAGGGGTAGATACTGTCACTGCTCCTCTGTGCCCCCCAGCTTATCTCCCCCTTCCCTTGTCTCTCTTCGCAAGGGGATGGCCTCAGGAAAATGAGCTGAAATACACATCACTGTCAGCAAAAACTAGTTACCAGACTTGGGTCTAGTCAACTGACCAACACAGTCAACAATGACATGCTCAAATGGCTCACCAACAGCAGGGACAGGGTGCAAATGGTAGGAGGCACTATCTGGTTTGGTTTACCCATAACTTGGTAAGTGCTGCAAGTCTTACAGAAACTCATCACATCAGCTTTCATTCCTGGCCAGAAGAAATGCTTCAGGATCCGGTCATATGTCTTAGTGACACCTAGATGACCAGACCATGGATGCTCATGGGCTAATGCTAGCACTTGCTGCAAACAAACAACAGGAATAACTATCTGGTAAACTGTGTCCCAGTCCACACCTGAATCAACTGCTGCCTTACCAGACTGTGCAACCCGCTTGCGCATCAACACATCAGATGAGCCTCACGGGTCAGTGGCAGTGACATTGCAGGAGCAGTAATAGTTTGTCGTGGAAATTTATCATGAGATTTGAAATAATGAGTTTCTCAGACCGGAGTTGTCTTAGAGGTTTAATTATTAGTCAAGAAACACCATAACAAACATCAATAGCAAAGATCAAATCATAGAAGAATATCGATAAGTCTTCAACCCATGTTCTTTGCGCACGTAGAGAGTTAACATCCACCATTGAGAGGTTCTAGAACAGTGGTTCTCAACTGGTCTGGCTTCGGGGACCCACCATCACCCCTTAATGACCCAAGAGGAATTTTCAACTTCTCAAATTTATTTAATGAAAAGATGGTGCAGTTTGAACCTGAGATAGTACAGAATATCACAGTATGCCAACACAAAAAAAAACAAGTTTAATGATAAACCAAAACGACCAGCAGGTGGCAATGCTAGAGAGGGAAATATTCCCTTTTACACTCAATTAGCTGCATTTTAATTAAAAAACAAAATGCATCTTAAGGACAGAGGGCAATACAACATACATAATAATTCAGTAACTTCAGCCTTTTTTAACAGACTCAACAGTGCTTTCATGCACAAACATGAAATAAAAAAGTCCAACTACTGAGAAGTAGTTTCAAAAAGACTCAAATTATGTAGCTTTAGCTGAGAATACTCACTCACTGAATCTATGACAACCAACAAAACTGATCCTATTTACACTCCTTAACAAATACTGTTAAGGAGTGTGAATAGACGGCACTCCGCTGCATTAAAAATCCCCTTCAAAATAAAAGCACAGGATTTTTTTTTTACAGACATTTTCTTTTGCCCAGGCAAAGGCCCGCGACCCACCAGTTGAGAATCACTGTTCTAGAACATACGATGCATGGCGATGAGGACACAATCAGTAACCGCTGCTGTTTTTGTGCAAAGAAAAAAGTACTTTCCTGTAATTGAGCAAGCATATACAAAGAAAAATGGAAGGTGTAGGAGGAAATCAGGTTACACAACATCATCATTATCACACAAGTCTGTTGACGGAAGTGGAGAGGACAACAATGCAAAGAGAATCTCATAAGGTGAAAGATTAGGCCTGGTTCATTTTCTCATCCTCATGTACATCAGCACCAGAGGCAGGACCTTTGTCCATGTGAGACCTGTGTCTTCACAGCACTTGCAAGCTTAGTTTTGAGTGTGCCGTTCTCTCGTTCCACAGCTCCACCACTGGCTTGGTGACCACACTCGCAGTTTGTTTTGAGGCAGGAAAGGCTTCAACCCATTTTGACCACATGTCGACCATCACTGAGCAGTGATTTACCTTCTGTTGGTGATAGCTTTATGAAGTCCATCATCAGATGTTCAAAAGGTCGAGTAGGTGGTGGGTGTGCTGCCTGGCTGGTTACAGCCACTGGCCTGCCGACATTGTGTCTGGCGCAGATTACGCATGCCTGACAGTATTTTTGAGCAAAGGTGGAGAAACCTTTCGTAAACCAGGTGTAACAGTGGACTGTACTGCAGAGAGAGAGGAGGACATGTCAGATGTGAGTACAGCCACCTGTGTGTGTGTGAAAGAGGAAGTGACATGTCAGATGTGAGTGGGACAGCCTGTTGTTTGAAAGAGGAAGTGGTAGGCGAGCGCAGCTTTAGCATCAGCATTCCCCCAAAGTGTAGACTGTAAGTGTTTTACCAGTAGCCAATTTGCATACTTCCGTGCTGTTTGGGCTGAGAGGTGATGAGGAAGAGAACTTGAGAGGAGAACGTCGTTATCTGAACAAACAGAAAAACCAACACAGTTAGTACCAGAGACATGGTCACGTGAGGAGGAGCCATCTACATACAGAGTCAAGTCAGAGATGGAAAGAGGTTCGTCAGAAAGGTCAGGTCATGGTGAACACTGGACTTGAAGTTCAGCAACACAGGTGTGTTCTTCCCATCGTCCAAAAAGAGAAAACATTGGATAAGTCTACAACCGAACAATATTGGACACATTCAGAGAATCATCGGGAAAAGGCAAAAACAGAGATTCATAAACGAGACAACAGAAAATCATGTTCAAACCTTATGGGATGTTTGTCAAATTTAACTGTGCACGGGAGAGGTTTTGTGAAATTTTCCTTTACTGTTGCTGTTGAGCCTTGAGAGAAAATAAAGCGACCACTCATTTCAGGAGATGTGGGCAAATCTGACATCCTAACCACAGAATAACCTACACCAGAGTTGACCATGAAATTGAGTTTGTGACCGTTAACACACAGTTCGAGTTGAGGCATTTTCTTAAAAACATAATTATTGTATGTGTGTGTGTGTGTGTGTGTGTGTTTCACTTCCCTTTTTCTGCACCTCTGTGGGTAGGCAAGTCATCTTCTCTCTGCCCGCTCCCCCCTCACTTCCTGTATTTCAGTCAGCAGTCAAAGTTCTGTAGTGGAGGGAGCAGACCATTCAGGAAGGCCTGTTTCAGATGTGTTTCATAAGCACCCGGTTGGTCACCCAGTTGCGGAGGGACAGGGATGCTGCTGTGCCGGTCAAACAGGACAGTCAGACAGGTCAGATAGTCAGTGACTGACTCTTCGTTGGTTGCTAGAGTCTGGTCTTGTCACTGCATCATATTCAATCAATCAATCAAATTTTATTTGTATAGCCCATATTCACAAATCACAATTTGTCTCATAGGCTTTAACATGGTGTGACATCCTCTGCCCTTAACCCAACAAGAGTAAGGAAAACTACTTAAAAACCTTTTAACTTTTAACAGGGAAAAAAAGAACGTAGAAACCTCAGAGAGAGCCACATGTGAGGGATCCCTCTCCCAGGACGGACAGAAGTGCAATGGATGTTAAAGAAAGGAGAACATCAAGATAAAGGTTTTAGCAGCATTGATTAGGGTAAAATTTTGAAGTATAACTGAAGGTCAGTGAATTGGTGGATTAATGTCATTAATGGTCAAGTGTCTGAGGAGAAATACTATGAGCAGTCGAACAATCCATCTGCAATCATAGTCAACGGTCAGCAGCCAGCAAGATCATGATCCACCATCAAGATCGGATGCCACTATAGTCCACAGTTATTGTCCACTGCCGCCATTAGGATCCACCATCAGCTGCCACCTCGGTCGTGGTCACTACCAGTATCTGATGCCAACACGATAAAGGATCTGCCTTTGTTATCACGATCAGCCAGCACGATGCAGAGTCCGCCATACTGGATCCACCATTACGACCTCTGATACGTGATCCACAGATCCTAATCCATGATGTGGCCACAGCCGCGGCCCTGGGCCTGCGGACAATAAGGCAAAGGGACTCCGGGAAGAAGTCAAGTCAGTAACATGTATTGATGGGATATGAATTACTTTGATGTGATAAAGATTGAGAAGAGGAAGGAGAAGCTGGAAAGAGAAGCTCCGTGTGTCATGTGTCCCCGACCTTCTAAACCTATAGCAGCCTAACTAAGAGCAGGTCTAGGACAAGCCTGGACCAGCTCTAACTATAAGCGTTATCAAAAGGAAGGTTTTAAGCCTACTCTTAAACGTACAGATGGTGTCTGCCTCCCAAACTGAAAGTGGGAGATGATTCCACAGGAGAGGAGCTTGATAGCTGAAAGCTCTGGCTCCTACTCTACTTTTAGAGACTTTAGGGACGACAAGTAAGCCTGAATTCTGGGAGCGCAGTGCTCTAGTGGGTTGGTAAGGTACTAACAGCTCTTTAAGATATAATGGTGCCATATTGTTAAGGGCCTTGAAGGTGAGGAGGAGAATTTTAAATTCTATTCTAGATTTAACCGGAAGCCAGTGTATCGAAGCTAATACTGGAGAAATGTGCTCTCTTTTCTTGGTTCTTGTCAGGACACGTGCTGCGGCATTTGGACAAGCTGCAGAGTCTTTAACGACTTACTGCTGGAGCCTGATAATAAGGAATTACAATAATCCAGTCTGGATGTAACAAAGGCGTGGATTAGTTTTTCTGCATCCTTTGAGAAAGGACATGTCTGATTTTGGAGATATTACGCAAGTGAAAAAAGGCTGTCCTAGAAATTTGTTTTAAGTGAGAATTAAAGGATAAATCAGGATCGAAGATCACTCCCAAGTTCCTGACTGTTTCATTGGAAGCAAGGGCAATGTCGTCTAGCGCAGCTATATCGTTAGATAATGTATCTCTAAGGTGTTTAGGGCCAAGTATTAGAACCTCTGTTTTATCTGAGTTTAATAAGAGAAAATTGCGGGTCATCCAGGTTTTTATGTCCTTGAGACATGCTTGGAGTTTAGTTATTTGATTACTTTGTTCAGGTTTTATTGACAAGTATAACTGGGTGTCATCCGCATAGCAGTGGAAATTTACCGAGTGTGTCCTGATAATGTTTCCAAGTGGAAGCATATATAATGAGAATAAAATTGGGCCGAGCACAGAGCCTTGTGGAACACCATGGTTAACTTTGGTGCGCACAGATGACTCATCATTAATTTGCACGAATTGGGAGCGGTCTGAAAAATAGCATTTAAACCATTTTAGGGCGGTTCCTTTAATGCTAATTAACTGTTCTAGTCTCTGTAATAAAATATTATGGTCAATTGTGTCAAATGCTGCACTAAGATCTAACAGAACGAGGACAGACACAAACCCCTGATCTGAAGCTATTAGAAGATCATTAGTGACTTTTGCCAAGGCTGTCTCTGTGCTGTGATTGGCTCTAAACCCTGACTGAAAGTCTTCATATATATTATTTTCCTGGAGAAACTCACACAGCTGATTGGCTACAACTTTTTCTAGGATTTTAGACAGGAAGGGGAGATTAGATATCGGACGATAATTGGCTAAAACCTCTGGGTCTAAGGTGGGTTTTTTGAGGAGGGGTTTGATTACAGCTATTTTAAAAGACTGTGGTACATATCCTGATGATAATGACAGATTGATTGTGTTCAGTAATGAACTGTCAATTAGGGGCAGAATTTCTTTAAGTAATTTTGTAGGAATGGGGTCTGAGATACAAGTTGTTGGTTTAGAAGATGAGATTATTTTGGTCAGCTGATCGAGGCTGATCAGAGAGAAGCTGTCTAAATAATTGGTAGGATTCTTGGCCGTTTCTGAGTTTTCTATTCTTGATGGGGTATTAGTGCCAATTGAGGGCAGGAGATGGTTGATTTGATTTCTAATGGTTATAATTTTATCATTAAAGAAATTCATAAAGATATTGCTATTTAGGGATCGAGGAATACTGGGTTCGGTGGAGGTGTGACTCTCAGTCAGCCTGGCTACAGTGCTGAAGAGAAACCTGGGGTTGTTTTTATTCTCTTCTATTAGTTTTGAATAGTAGGCAGCTCTTGCTTTGTGGAGGGCCTTCTTATATGCTTTAACACTATTCTTCCAGTCTAGGAGATTTTCAACACGGTTGCTGGAGCGCCACTTCCTTTCTAGTTTTCTTGATACTTGTTTTAACTCATGTGTCTTGGAATTATACCACGGAGCTAATTTACTATGTTTTATATGTTTCTTTTTTAGAGGCGCTATTGAGTCTAATGTTAGTCGTAATGACTTTACAGAGCTATCGACGAGATGGTCAATCTCAGTGGAGCTAGGGTTTTTAATGAATTTGTTGTTTATATCGACGGATAGTACGGGTTTAAATGTAATCGGAATTATTTCCTTAAATTTAGCTACAGCACTATCAGGTAAACATCTTGAAAATGAGTTCATTATTAGTGGCATATATTCTGATAGTGAAAAATCGAAGGTTATTAAATTATGGTCTGATAGAATTGGATTGCGAAGTACTGTTAGATTTTCAATTTTGACACCGTATGATAATATAAGGTCAAGTGTGTGGTTACAACAATGAGTAGGTTGGTGTACACACTGACTGAAACCAATTGAGTCTAATTGCGAAATAAATGCTACGCTAAGGCTATCTTTATTATTGTCAACATGAATATTAAAGTCACCAACAATAATAATTTTATCGGTCTTTAGGACTAGGTTTGATAAAAACTCAGGGAATTCTGTTAAAAATTCAGTATAAGCCCCAGGGGCACGGTAAACTACAGCAAATATGATTGGCTGTTGGTGTTTCTTGGATTGGCGTGGAAGACTAAGAACAAGACATTCAAATGAGTTGTAGCTTAGTTTAGGTTTAGGATTAATTAATAGACTGGAGTTAAAAATAGCAGCAACTCCACCTCCTCGACCAAATTCTCTGGGAACGTGTGTATTTACATGACTTGGGGGAGTAGATTCATTTAGGCTGACATATTCATCAGGATGCAGCCACGTCTCAGTGAGGGACAATAAATCTATTTTATGATCTGAGACTAGTTCATTAACTAAAATAGCCTTTGATGACAATGATCTTATGTTTAACAGACCACATTTAAAAGTCTTTGTTTCCTGAGTTGTTGCAGAGGTTGTGTTAATTTGTATTAGATTTTTGTGTGGAATTCTCCCTCTGTTATTGTTTGATTTAAATAATGTAATGGGACGGTGGACAGACACAATCTCTATGGGGTTGTGGTTGTGTGACTGATCCAGAGGGAGCGCAGAGACGTGTTTAGCACTGCAGCTCTGCGTCCTGGTCCCAACTCTGGGTTGTCATTTAATAGACTGGGTAATATTCCTAGATAAGAGAGCTGCTCCATCCCAAGTGGGATGAACGCCGTCTCTCCTAACAAGACCAGGTTTCCTCCAAAAAGTTTGCCAATTATCTACAAAGCCCACACCGTTTACAGGACACCACCTCGACAGCCAGCGGTTAAAAGACAACATGCGGCTAAACATGTCATCACCTGTTGTGTTAGGGAGAGGGCCAGAGAAAATTACTGTGTCCGACATCGTTTTTGCGAAAGCACACACCGACTCCACATTAACTTTAGTGACCTCCGACATACGAAGCCGGGAGTCGTTGCTGCCGACGTGAATTACGATCTTACTGTATTTACGTTTAGTTTTAGCCAGCAGCTTCAGTTTGGATTCAATGTCGCCGGCTCTGGCCCCTGGAATACAATTGACTATGGTCACTGGTGTCGCTAACCTCACGTTTCTCAGAACCGAGTCACCAATGACCAGAGTTTGCTTCTCAACGGATGCGTCGCTGAGTGGAGAAAATCTATTTGAAACGTGAGCTGGTGGGTCTTTAATCGTGGGCTTTTTAAGGGTAGCACTATGCCCCCTCCGGACAGTCACCCAGCCGCCCTGGGCTCCCGGCTGCACGGGACAAGTCGAGGGACTGCTAGCGGAAGCTAAGCTAGGTGGCTCCGCGGCGGCTAGCTAACTACAGCTAACGGAGGTTCTAAGCAGCGGAGCCGAGCTTCTAAGTCGCTAAGCCTCGCCTCCATCGCTACCAATACACTACATTTATTACATGTACCACTACTGTTAAAGGAGGCAGAGGAGTAAGTAAACATGAGACACTCGGAGCAAGAGAGAGCAGGGGAGCGAGAGGGAGAGAGAGATGCCATCGCTTCTATATTAGACTACGAGGGTGAGCTCAAACAGAAGAATCCGGTGACACGCTGATGTAAGGACACAGAATCACTAAGCACCAAAGAGTAGGAGTTGGTATGTGTTGATGTTTAACTATAGACTTAGCCGTAGTGATATAGAGAAATATCTGTGTTAGCAGAGGAGCTAGTTCAGAGACAGCGACCACCACCAGCGGCAGGAAAACAGGAAATGACGCGACTCGCTTACCGTAGTACGTAGAATAGACCGCCCCATATTGAGGAGGGTATTTTTCGTTGGGGAGGAGGAAAGCAGGCGTTGAGCAGAGGACCGCCACACCCTGTAAATGGAGGATACAGAGATCTATGTGATCCATTATGAGGAAAAGCAAAGTCTCTGGACCATATTGGAAGAAATGTCACACTTTCCCGTCCCCACGCTTGCAATCATAGAGTCCACAATCAGGCCCTCTGGGTCCGGAAGTCCCTGACTTCCCTGGTTTCCCATCCTTATCAATTAAGTGTATGAAATCGTGCACATCTACAATTTCCCTTGAACACTCAATTTAAGACGCGTACGTCTCCACGAATCCTTGTTTCTTTCTCCGGGAAAACAGGAAAAATGCCTTCAACTAGGATGATTGCCATGAGGATGGGTCAGATAAACACCATAAACAACAATAATCCAGAGACAATGACTAATACACCCGTTCCAAATAAAACCATAAACGTGTTATTTCCTATGTCTGTTTGATTTTCTATTTGAGAAATCCTCTAAGCAGTCATGAAAAATCTGAATTTCAACATCTCACCAGATATAAGATATAAGATAAGGATCCCTGTGAAGACGGTCCGGAACCCCAGTCACTTCGGTCCTCTCGTCTCTTAAATGTCAAAGGTAGAGGCAGAAGATTTTTCTCTCCCGGGTGGCCAACCACCGAAGACTTCTAGGGTCCAGATGATCTTTCAAGGGATCCTGTTTGTGACGCCAAGTTTGTCGTGGAAATTTATCATGAGATTTGAAATAATGAGTTTCTCACACCGGAGTTGTCTTAGAGGTTTAATTATTAGCTCTGCAGATGGTTACACAGTCAGCAACACTGCTCAGAGTGCAACAACGAGTAGTTAAAGAGGAGGGTTTTTTATACAATGTGATAAACAGGAAACAAAACAGAAAGCAGACGGGAACCGTCTGCTGTCTGGCATCACTGTTACAGAAATAGGAATCAAACCCAGCACACAGTTGCACAAATAAAGGTCAACAGGAGGTGGAACTTTGAGGTTGCATCAGCTAAGTGCACAGAAAACAGTCAAAACAGTAGTAAATGGTTTTGTATTTATATAGCGCTTTTCTAGTCTTGATGACCACTCAAAGCTCTTTACAGTACAGTTTTACATTCACCCATACATTCATACAGTGCATCTATTAGCAGCACTTTGTTGTTCTATGAGGGGCAATTCAGGGTTCAGCATCTTGCCCAAGGACACTTCGGCATGTAGATGGGGAAGACTGGGGATCGAACTGCCGACTTTCAGGTTGGAGGACGACCGCTCTACCCCTCAGCCACAGCCGCCCATAAGACATTGACATTGAGTAAGACATTGATCAGTGGAATTTTCCATTACAGGACTCTGTTACACCTTTGGGGTCTGTTGAAGTACTGTCGACTGACCAACTAACAGGGGGAGACCTGTCTTCAGACAAAACAGAAGCAAACAGCAATTCAGATAAGTCAACATCCTGAGTCTTGGCTCTAGTCAGAACGCTAACGTCTGCATCATAGACAATGTGTCCCTGTCTTGCGCTTTTGACATCCTTTGGATCGAGAGTCTGTGCAGAAGTGATCGTGGAGTGGAGCAGTGGTATCAACCAGTGGCAGCTTGTGATAAAATGTATTGGGGGGGGCGCATTGTTGGGGGTGTGGGGGTGCCTGTTGGGGGGCAAAAACTGAAGCCAGAGTCGAATAAAACAACATCACACAATATGTCAATCCTGCAGCCTTCGAGCTGCTCAGCAATGCTAAGCCTGCCGCAAAATTTGTTCTAAATGACTGTGGCAACTGTCATGCCGTTTGCATTTTTCAGAGAGATTATTAGGTCTCATACTCCTGTCGTTGTCCACAGTACCTCTGTGCCAACACTTTGAAACAGCAAACAGATGAAGCAATAAAATACATCACTTATACCACATCCAGTTAGCCTCCTCTGTTTCTCATAATAAGCGCGGGAGAAGCTCCGGGTGTAAGCTCGTCCTCGATCACTTGCTGCTGAATCTGTAAATCTGATTGATCCTGATCAAGCTACCTTTTTTTCTTAGAGTGAGTGCCTTGTGAAAAGGTGTTTTTGTAAAGAAATTACAGAATTTGCTGCAGCTCCACTTGAAGTGGCCGTATCTTTGCTGGTCAGCTCGTAGCAGAAGTAACTCAGTGACATCATATGTATCTGAGACGGTGTCAAGGGTTGACCAATCACATTAGATTTTTTTTTTAAAAAGTAAATCAATACCAATTTTCCTTAAATAAAAGTGGGAGTGTCTGTCTCATACTTAGCAGTTTGAACAGGGTCAATGATGCACACGCTTGACCAATCACAAGTCAGTCTCAGCTGTCAACCACCCATGTTTCACCAAGTTTTTATTGCAAACAATCTTTGAGAAAAAAATATTTGACGTGTACTTTTTAGTTTGGAGGAGGGTTTATGACCTATACTGCAGCCAACCACCAGGGGCGATTAAAATGTTTTAATTTTACTTTTGGGAGTCAGCATTAATGATTTGATTTAAAGGTAATAGCTAAGTGTTGTCAAGGTTATAATCAATGCTGCTACCCTCATGTGGCTCCAAAAAAGTCTTTAATCAATACATGTTGGCTCCTTAGACAGCTTTGGTTGCATAACAATTTCTGTTCTAATTATATACATTATGAACAAATAACAATAAATAAATTTACTATAAGAATAAAAACTAATTTATTTATTTATTTATTTTTACTCATTCACAAGCAAATCAATGGTAGTTGTATAAGTGCTTGTACTTCTCAATTCATTAATCTGTATTTGAGGATGCTGGTGTGTGTATTTTGGCAGGCAGTGGACACACCCAGTGTGTGTGTGTGTGTAAAGGCATGGAGAAACACTCCCGCTACAGACTCAGTCAGTCAGTGCTTAGAACACAGAGCAGCAGTGTGTTCCCTTTCCTACCACCCTCCTCTCTCCTCAGCAGGGATCCTCACTCGTCCTCAGAGCCTTACAGCAGCGGCAGACATGGTGCTCCACCACAAAGAGTTCACCAGTGCAGGCAAGGCAACCGGGCTGCAGATTTGGAGGATCGAAAACCTAGAGCTGGTCCCTGTGTCCGAGAGCTTACATGGAAACTTTTACACCGGAGATGCTTATGTGATTCTCAGCACTGTTGAACAGAGAAACTGCTTCTCCTACCACCTGCACTACTGGCTGGGTAAGTGTTCCTGGACCTTCTCTTCTGGGTCCACTTCTTTTCCCACTCTCTCAGAAGAAGGGAAATGAGTGACACTCAGACCTAAAAGCATTTAAGGCCATTAGGAAGCAATGGGAGCAAATTAGTTTGGAAAATGTCCTCCAGGTTGAGACAGCAGCTTCCTCAGACTCATCTAAAGAAATGCAACATGGAGATGTTGAAGAAATGATCTTCATGCAGTCCTGCTGGAGTCAATCTTCAGTGACTCAGGTTGAAATTTCAGCAACATTTCTACCAACAAGTGATGTCTGCAGCTAAGGCAAACTTTGATGTTGGCATTTCCAGTTTGACTGCTCACTCACTCACTGATCCTTGGTGTGCAGTCAGAGTGACAAAACAACACACTGACAAGTGTCCTGTGAGCTGTTTTTACAGTGTGTTTACTTTGAACGCAGATCAGCTCCGGGTCCGTGTGTTAGAACAAGTGCAGACTGTGTGTACTGTGTTACTCTCAGTGGAAAAGTGCTCGCATCACTTATTTGCAGTACAAAACAAAACAAAAAATGACTTCTTGTATAAAGATCATGCACATGTAATACAATTTTATTTGTTTTTAGGCAACGTTAAAGAAGAGCAATTTGGAAAACAGAAATGTTCATTTGTGGGGCTCTATTCTTACATTTTGTTGTACTTAATATGTGTGGCTTTAGTTTTGAAGACAGGTCACAAAATCCTTTTTTGAAATGTGTGCAATTTTTACAATGTGTTTTTCACATGAGACACCTCCATGTGTTACAGTCTATCGTTACAGTGTTAGTCCTGGACAGGTCCATGTCAAACATCCCATCTGATCCAAAGACATTTACTGTAGTTTACTGACTGCATGACAGGAGCTCTTTAGTGAAGATAGAAGTACAAAAATAAGATTCCAGAAGTATTCAGATATTGAACAGAGCAAACAGCTGTGAGGGGAAAGGCTAAGGCACTCTGTCTCCAGGTCAAACAAGATGATTAGTTTATTTCTTCAGCATATGGGCATATGTTTAAATATATGGTTCAGGAACTAACACCTGAATCAGAAGTGAAAAAGTCCATAAAAGATCAGTTAATGGGCTCCTGTATTATCAGTGAGCAATTATTTTGACATCATCTGATTCGAGGTGACTCAGAGGTAGTGAGGCTGAAATGAACATGGAAACTCTGCAGCGGTTTCCTGAAAACCCACCAAAGCAGAAGTGATGTAGACGTGGCACAGGGCATTTAAGCTGCTTTCAGACACTGAACTGCAGAAAATCTCCAGACATTCTCCGGATGGGCTGATGAAAAAGAGGTGCCTTACACGTAGAAGACATCAACGTGACGTCATGTGTGAAAGGCAAACTCTGGGGGAAAGTCTACACCCAATTCTGCAGACATTCTCCACAGTTCATGTCTGAAAACAGCTGTAGTGTCTACTGTGAGGAGATGGAAACATGAACAGGAGAAGATGGTGTTTTTCATGTCCCTTGCCTCCAATTTAAGATTACATGCAACAGGCAGCATATTTTTTTCTGACCCTGACTGCTCCAGCACAAAGAACACACACCACTTAGCCAGGAGCACAAAACAACACATGGACACATCACACTTTCACTGAGTTTAGCCTGAAAAGCTTTTTTTCAGGGTCATTAGTTTCTGTCTGTAACAATATCTTTAAAAATTAGATATTTGATGTTTCAAAAAAATGTTGCTGTTGAAACTAAACTAAACCAAACCTCTGTCTGTGTAATTATTGCTACAATTGTGTTTATCAGAAATGGTGAGTCAACGTCACCAGATGCGGTTATGGCTCGGGCACTTTCGCGAATTGTCATTCCTCATCGGCACTTCAGACACACATAGTTTTAAAAGTAATGTGTAAAGTGACATGTGGAATGCTGATGTGACTCCTGCTACAGATGTTGTCTGTATTGACCTTGCTCTCTGTCCCCGGGGGCGAGGAAGCAGTGACTCATTTTGTATGGCGTGTGTGCTGTGGTCTTATGATCCTGACTATGATCAGGAAACTGGATGTGATTGCGAAGAACATATGGTTAAATTCATCAGAGGGAAAAAGCGCTGAGTAATGAAACCTCCTCACTTATGCTCACAAGACACCACAAGTACGGTGTGAGTGTTTTTTAAGAGTGGGAACATTATCTGCTACACCAAGACTACATTAGATGTGGGGCATCAGAATGATGGTGTTGTCATCATGTTCACCCCAGGTTGAAATTTGACACAGAAAGCCTTTGTTACAATGAGGGGATGTTGAATTTGGAAGATATGGGTGTTTGCCAGACTTAAAAGATGCAAATGTTGTGCACTATGTTAAATATTGAACCTAATATTTTTTACTCATGGGGTATCTGTCTTCTCCAACCTCATGGAAATGCAATACAACAGTCGGTCAGTAAAGGGACACTTTCAACCTCAGCAATGGCAGGAAAATGTTTTTTTTGTGCCTTTTTTGGTTGGGTGGAGGTAGCGAAACCTGTTGTTTAATACATTGGATATAAATACATTTTCTTAATGACACTCTACGATGTAAACGTTTAAAAAAAGAACCGTAAATGTAAAAAACAGAAAGAAAAAAAGGTGAAAATTGTCCAGATAAATGTGCGAAGTAAGTGTTTCCTTCCTACAGTACTGAAAATCTCTCCATTACCTCTGGGAGAATAACATCAATACAGCCAAGATGTTCACTTGCTCTTGTCTTCAGTCTAAGAACCCATCAGCATCAATCAATAACCATCATGCAAATGGTGATGCACACTTCCTTCCTGTGTGTAGTCACACAGGAAGACCAAACACTTTGCCCACAGCTGGTGTAAATGCAACTGAGCAGAAACAGCAGTCACCCACAACCCACTAGTATCTTATGTTTCTGCATCTTCATTTCTCCTTTTTCTCTTAAAACTTCAGATGAGTGAATCTCACACAAAATATTTTTCACAATTATAAAAGATTCATTCATTAAATTAAATGACTTTTCCACAAGTAATTTAAAGCTAGTTATTTTGTATTTATTTTTGTACTCTTTAGTTGATAGAGTATGATCCCTAAGATACTTCTCGAAAGGAGATAAAAAAGGAAAAAAGAGGTATCCCTCATCTTTACAATGACCATTGTAAACGCACCCATCCTACCCCACAGTCTCAACATCTCAAATTGATAACACTAAATTGGAAAAAGAAATCTAATAGTCATTGAGAATTCTTGACTTTATTCACAGCACCAGTGTTTATGGGATTTAGTGACATCCAATGGTGAGGAACTATATGAATCCCTCACTCTCCCCATTAGTGTATGCATTCAAATCTACGGTGGCCTGCAGGCAATACAAAATTAACTGTCTAAATCTTACACACTGATCCTTTAAAATTAAATTAAACTGATGTTTTCCTGATTCATTTATGGGGCGGCTGTGGCTGAGGGGTAGAGCGGTCATCCTCCAACCTGAAGGTCGGCAGTTCAATCCCCAGTCTTCCCCATCTGCATGCCGAAGTGTCCTCGGGCAAGATGCTGAACCCCCGAATTGCCCCTCATAGAACAACAATGTGCTGCTAATAGATGCACTGTGTGAATGGGTGAATGCAAAACTGTATTGTAAAGAGCTTTGAGTGGTCATCAAGACTAGAAAAGCACTATATAAATACAAAACCAACCAAACCATTTCAGTTCGGTGTCTAATTGTAGAAAATAATCCTACTGATGTTGTCATGAGTGTGTAATCATCTAAATTGTATGAATTCTAGTTTTCTTTAGCCTAGAATTTTTACAGTAGGCCAAATGGACAAACTAAACACCTTTTGAGTTTTTCTCACAACTGAAGGCTACCACAGGTTCTCGTTCATGTTTGGAAGGGGAGGGTTAGGGCTATTCAGCTGCAACATACAAATTTCAAACTCAATTCTACACACTGAACCTTTAACTCAGGTTTTCCAGGTACCAGAGAACTGGCTCACTGTTAACCAGATAGGTCACCTTAGTAACACATGCTACCTGGCTAACCTCCCCCCAACTTCAGAGGATCGCATTAAAATCTGACAACAGCCTGATGACTGACCAATCAGATCAATGGAAAAACTGCATCATCATTCCTATAAAAAAAGTTTACACTAATGAGCAACATATATCTTTTATGGATAAGTTGAATGGTTTCCGTGTGTCTACTAACAAACTGAGGGAGAGTTTATCATACTCATTAAGACAGAGAATTGGAAATTAAGTAATTTTGGCATATAATTTAATACTTTATCTTAGTTTTTTTCAAAAATGTTAATATTCTGAATGAAGCCTTTTGGGTACACATGCACCCATTGACCACCCATCACAATGCCCCATCCCCATGTATGTTTTTCTTATTGAGTAGAAAATAGACACAGCAGAGTATTTGGTGTTTTTTGGCGGTGGTGGTAGGTTTTTAAGCTTTGGACTGAATCTGATGCTGCATGGTGAGCACATAGCTCCATAACGTCTTTGTGTTTAAGGAAGTAACTAAGTGCTGTGGTAACCAAAATATTGAGACATATTTGTTTCTGTTTGAATTTCTGGTTTTGTCACGATGAGTAATGTTCCTGTTATTTCACAATACTTTCCATCTCCATTATGACAGTACAGCTTTGTCAAACCCTGTTAGGTTGCTCAATTAAAATGTGTGACCAATTAATCTGTTAACTCTGCTTGAACACCAGCTGTTTTTATTCCTACCAAAAGTAACAACGTTTTGTGTCTTGCCTCCACAAAATACAAGAAATCAGCTTCTCATATTCACTACATCTCAGGAGGAATCTGATTATTGTCATCAGTGTTGCCCAGTGAGACAGAAGAGGAGCAGATTCTCATATAAATGTGACAGAATCGATATGTCTACATAATTGTTTCTGAGTGAGCCTGTGTTTGGTATTTAAAGGAAAGGAGTGCAGTCAGGATGAGAGCGCCGCTGCAGCCATCTTCACTGTGCAGCTGGACGACTACCTGGGTGGAAAGGCGGTGCAGTACAGAGAACTGCAGGGGGTTGAATCAACAGCCTTCACCAGCTACTTCAAGGGAGGAATCACTTACCAAGTATGTATCCAATTTATTCTTAAAATAGCGTCAACTGAGAAATGTGTTTAGCTGTGACTGAACCTTTTTACCGATAAGGCTAATGCCCCACTTGAACAGATACAATGTTCATCAGGGTTCACCCTTTACCTTTTTATGGCAATCCGTCCATTACATCTGATATGCTCCAAGATTTGTGTCTGATGGTGTTGTTAAAGGAAAGGTCATAGGATCGCCAACACATCAGGAATCCTTCTTTTGGGACCATCAATTCTCACACAAAATGTGGCAGTCTAGACATTAGTTACTGAGAAATTTTCCTCATGATCAAAGTTCATGAAAAACAGCACAGATTCAGATCTCGACAACTTAAGTGGGACTTTACTTTATTCCACAATTATTGAGGGACTGAACATACTCATGAAGACATGACTAGATGCAGTATGCAGCAACACAACTTTTTGCCACACAGGTAGCAGCAGGTTCCAGGGTTTGTCAGTCCTCCACTTTGATCTCTCAAAAAACATTAAACGGATCACAAACATTCACAACCCCTTCAGGATAAATAGCAAAAGTTTGGGGTTCCCCCAAATTCTACTCTACTTCCATTATCAGATTCAAATTTAAGTTTGTCCTTTGGTTGATGACAACCTGCAAAATGATTTTTCATTCCCATCAGAGCCTGCTGTAATCTGTGTTTAGTACTAATAAGCAAATATTAGGATGCTAAGAAAAGATAGTAAACTGGAAATACCAATAGTCAACCTAACAGCATTTTTCAATCAAAATTGTAACATGTTTGTTGCATCCATCAAAAGCCATTGCTTAGCCTACCAAGTTGTTTGGCCACTTAGAGCCAGTGTGCTTGTGTGAAAATGGACCACTAACATGCTGAAGTATAATTCTGTGGCTGCTTTGTAAGCATGTAAAACTGTCCTGGATGGACCCAATATTTTCTGTCTAATTTCTATAAGTGAGAGGAGGATCACAGCTACACTACTTGATGTATCCATTTAGTCTCATATTGAGCATGTTAATCAACAATCTATCAACAAATAGAGAAATAATTGTTTTTTATTGGAAGATGGATTAAAATGCTAACTCTTGTTTGGAATATTTCATTGGGTTGGAATGGCCACTTGGGTGCTCTTTAAGCTTTGTCAAGTAAAGCTGCGGGGAAACTTTTTTCCAAGTTTAAGCAGAATCATTAAGTTCATAGATCACCACAAATTAATAACTATCTTCATCTTAAATGCAAAAATCATTAACATTATGTTTATTAAAGTTTGAATTAAGGTTGAAGCACAGCTTTCCCCCCCCCCATTAATTCCATTACAGCATCACTCTTGACTACAGGGAACAGTGACTCTTGGGCCATAAGGGGAAGTTGGAGTCTAAAGAAAACTGTGAGAAAGCTAAAAGCATTTTGTTTTTTCTTCCCCTCAGACAGGAGGTGTTGCCTCAGGATTCCACCATGTGGTCACCAATGACGTTTCAGCTCAGAGACTCCTCCACATCAAGGGCCGGCGCGTGGTCAGGGCCACCCAGGTCCCCTTCAGCTGGTCCAGCTTTAATAGTGGAGACTGCTTCATTGTTGACCTTGGAAATGTCAGGACACAGTGTTAAATATAAAATTGTAACATGTTTGCAGACGGATGGTTGATCTAAATGATTTTTTAGATAAGTTAATGTTAACAAGTTAATGTTTCTAATGATTCCCTGTCTGCCTGTGCGCTTACATCCCTTTAGAAGATCTATCAGTGGTGTGGGTCCAAGTGTAACCACTTTGAAAAACTGAAGGCAGCACAAGTGGCCAGAGGAATCCGTGACAACGAGAGAAATGGCCGCCCTGAAGTGGTGTTCATAGAAGAGGGAAGTGAACCATCCACATTAACTGATGTGAGTCTAAGGTCACTCTGTCGTAAGTTCAGAGACAGGACTGTGAATATTCGGAATGAAAGGTACTGACCTCAGCCACATCTCAGGCTTCCTCAGCAGATGGAGTTCTGTTTGACCAAAATACTCTTAAAAGGTTCACTTAAGCTTTTGTAAACTCAATCCACTCAGGAACACCATCAGATCTGGAAGAAGCTAGATGTTAGTTTTCGAAAAACCAGCGAGACGACCCAAACAACCATGCTCTGATCCTCAGGTTAAATTTAACAATGTCTTTAGCAAAAAGTCTGGAGCGGCTGGTCGAACTAAACATGTAAAAATACATTTACCAGTGTCGAAACTGTTTTTAGAACTAAATTTTAGGAAAATAGTTTGCCATGAAATAACTTTTCTCCCCTAAAATGTTTTCTTTTGTATAGATTAAGTACTAAATGTATGCGTTCATATGTCTTCAGAATTCACACAGAGCTATGGTTCCCTGCCTCAAGTCCTTATGCTAAGCTAGGCTAACCACATCCTGAATTTCAAATGCTCATAGAAGTTGTCTCAATCTTTATTTTTCCTGTAAGCATCCTGTAAATCCTACCTTATCTTATGCCACCCACCACGAACAGGCATGTGACGGCTGATACTGTTTTTGCAATTAAGCACTATAGTAAATTTCTTTATTCACCAAATATTTTCCATTTGGCTTTGTGGTTTACTTCATAGTAACCACCGCTGTAATATATTCTGTGTCAATGTATTTTAACGGGTTATCTTAGATGGATTAATGTCTTGTGATAAGTTATGATTTGTCACAACAGGTCCTTGGAGTCAAGCCAGAGTTGGCAGAGGGAGATGAAGATGATGATGTGGCTGACATGTCCAACAGGAAAATGGCTAAACTTTACATGGTATAGAGTACACACACACACACACAAACACACACACACACAATTTTAACTAAAGAATCTTGGCACAACAATCTTCCTTAATAATTACACTTCCTACATTTGTCAGGTAATATAAAGTGATTCATCCTATCAAGTCAAATGAAAATCTATAAGCCATTGTTTGCTCAGACAGGTCTGGACTATTCATAGTTGTAATTCAGATCACTCATATATGCCTCTAAACATCAAATGTTTTGGAGATGTCAGATGTTTTTACAGGTGGTTCTCGAATGAGCTCACTGTCGTGTTTGTCAGGTATCAGATGCATCAGGATCCATGAAAGTTACAGCTGTGAGAGAGGAAAACCCATTTGTCCAGAGTGACTTGCTATCAGATGAATGCTTCATCCTGGATCATGGCAAAAACAACATGATATTTGTATGGAAAGGTGATCGGACATTTTCACTTCCTCCTTCCCTTTGAATGGCTTGTTGTCCTTGTGACTGCAGATTAGCTGTTTGGGTTTGTCATATCAACAATGATCTCACCTCATTTATCTCCACAGGGCATAAAGCCAACCCCAGTGAAAGAAAAGAGGCCATGAAAACAGCTGAGGGCTTCATCAAACAGATGGGCTACCCCGCAAACACACAGGTTCACTTTTCTACTGTATTTCTATTATTTCACCATGTTTCCTTTTGTGAAATTTCAAGCAGATCTATTGTTAAAAGTGTCGCTGCTGATGGTCCTACAGATCCAGGTGCTGCCAGAGGGAGGTGAGACTCCCATGTTCAAGCAGTTCTTCCTGGTCTGGAAGGACAGAGATCAAAGTGAGGGTTTCGGGAAGGTGTCTGTCAAGGAAAGAATCGCAAAGATCCAGCAGGTGGATTTTGATGCCTCTAAGCTCCATGAGTCCCACCACATGGCAGCCAAGTACAACATGGTGGATAATGGGAGTGGAGACACACAGGTCAGAACTGTCCCAATGCTGTGTGGTTGACGTTGCTACATTTAATGACATACTGGTGAATGGATAGCAGGATAGAGTGGTCGTCCTGAACCTGAACTCCAAAATTGCCTCTATTCTCATAGAGAAAGTGCTGCACATAGATGCACTATATGAATGTGTGTGTGAATGGGTGAATGGCATGGTACTGTAAAGTGCTTTGAGTGGTCATCAAGACTAAGTTTTTATAAATACAGACCATTTACCATCTATGACTTGCAGTCATGACTGGCACAAGGCTCTCTGGGTTAAGGGGCCAGAGCAGCTACTGCTGCAATGACTCTATTGAATTACAAAGAATAATTTTTTCACTTCCCAATGAATCACATATTTGGCAGCCTAAACAATGCCCAAAATTCAGATGCGCAAGAAATTAAGACTGGATTAAGTGGTCATTTTTGGCGATTCACACACATTGTGCTCTTTGTGAGTTTTTGTCAGCAGGCGTGTCCCTGGTGGTGCATCGAATTTCAATGTTTCTGCGTGAAACAGGAAGTTGTTCAACCATAGTTAGTGCGACCCCTACTGGCAACAAAAAATTACATGTTTTGTACTGTGATGTAATCTTCCTAGCAGGTTGACCACCTCCAGCTTAAATTTTGGACATGGTCAAAGATAGATCTTGTGCATTTTCTTTGAATGCTGTTGCCATGGTAATGCGCTGAAGGTTCATGTTTAGTTTTTACAATTGATCACATCTTCTGGAGGCTAAACATGCTCAAAAAGTCACAAAACTCATCAGACACACCAGAAATGACAAACATTTACTTACAATATGGGTGTTGTATATGGATGTGTCAAAATGGCTCGATAGTGCCCCCCTATAAAATTTCAGCAAAGAAACCCCATTAGCATGCGCAAGTTGATTTGTATTTTTAAAATGTTTATTAAGTACCCTAAATTGAACAGGAAGTTGCCGATTTTAATTGTAATGTACAATTCCTGCTTGGTTTTGGCTATTTGCTGGCATTCTACTTTCATGAACTCCTCCTACTGAATAATCTTATCAACTTAGTGCAATCAAAAGATATTGAAGATGTAAGTGGGATAATGTGGAAGTTTCATTCTTGAAATTTGTGCGAATCTTAGGTTTTCCTTCAAAGAACCATAACCCAAGAGGAAGTTCCACTAATTTGACCATACATTGTCCAATCTTCACAAGACTTAACATGTTTGATGAACTGGCGTGACCACATTTACTGTAAATGACAACATTTTACATAATCGTAGCACCTACTAGCAACAGGATGCACACCTCAACAGGATGTGACATTTAACTCCTTTATGCACTGTGCAAACACATAACGGAATACCAAGACAGGTAAACCAACCTACACTACACTGCAGCCACAGCACACCCTGAGACGTGCGGACTGCGAGGGCCAGACCAACGCTTTCATTTATTAAGGTGTTGCTCTGAAGAATATGTCCAATATTCATAATATTGGACTCAGTCACTCTCCTATGAGCTCTGGTTTGGTCTCCACCAACTGCAGGTTGATTAAGCTACATACATTTTAGTTTTAAAAGTTTTGTTTTCAAAGTAAAAAGATCTCTGTGTTTTGGCTCTGTGTCAGTTTTAATACCCGTCCATACTAACACATCTGAAAACGTATATCTTGTAATGACTATAACATAGCCTTGGAGTTTTCAAACTAAAACGAGGCCAACAGCGTTTCCAAACTTTAAACAGGTCTAAAACTTCGGAGTAGTGTGGAAGACAGGCGTATTTGTAACAAAGTTGATGCATTTTCAAACAAAAACAGATATTGCCCTAGTTACTCTTATCAATCGATAATTGGTGGATCTAAATTCTCCATGGGTGTGTGAGTGTGAATGGGTGTTAGCCTCCAAGTCTCAGCCCTGTGATATCAATCCTGTACAGAGTGTATCCCATCTCTTGACTTATATCAGCTGGGATGGGCTCTCAAATATGCGCTGATAAGCACTTTAGATGATGGATGGATGGAAACCCTATACTGTTTAACTGATTATATCTCAGTGTCTGTGAGGTCAGCAGTACCTGAAGACTAGCTTGAAGAACATCTAGCCTCAGAGAAAAGAACATTGCATCTTCCAGTAACAATCCAAATAGTTTAGAGTTTGATGTCTTTATGTGATATGACCAGGTGACTACCACCACTAAATTTTACATTATGCTTAATTTGTGCTTTTTGTTTCTTGCAGATCTGGAGGGTGGAGAGCAGTGGCAGAGTCCCAGTTGACACAAAGAGCTACGGACAGTTCTACGGTGGAGACTGTTACATCATCCTGTACACTTACGGGAAGAGGCAGATCATCTACACCTGGTACAACACCACCAGATAAATACTGAGCTGGTTTGGTCACAGTGAGATGTGATTGCCTCTGTGATACACTCTAATGCTCAGCTCCTGCTTTCATGTTGGTTCATCTGTCATGTTTACACAACCTATTTGATAGGTTCTGACTTTTCTAATATCAGTCCTAAAAGCTTCACAAAGCAGAACCTTTATAATAATAAATTGAGTTAGAAAAAGGTGTCACTATCAGTGAGAAACCCAGAGAGAATTATCATAAATTTTATCCAAAGAAAAATCTGTTTTAATATTTTTTTGTTTGTTTTAATCTTCGTTATTTGTTTTAACAACACATATACAAATTACTGCAGCCTTAAAACAGTACTACAATTCATATATTGCTAATGGATTAGCAACCAGTGGCCTTTTTGCATCTGCTGTTGGTCACTAACATCCGATAACGTCAACTGGTGGTAGGCATTAATTGGTGTGGTAGAACATACCATGGATATTCTCCATCTTGTCCTATGTTCTAAAATGGGGCAGTGTTTAGTTTAAAAAGGAATAGAGGTAATGATGTCTGATCCACTGAGCGGGCCACTGGGCTTTCATAGTATTCAGATTTACCTTTAGTCTCAGTGTACCCTTAAGTTCGGCCTGTATCATTGATTACAAGGCCAAAACACTTGATGATGCTAAGGAGCACAACTGAAGTTATCTCCCTCACATCCGATGTTGGCCGCTAACCCCTGCTAACATCTAATGGCATTTGGTAACTTAAATTGTGCAGAAGACCTTCTAACGTACAAGGGATATTCACTGAACGCTCCATTGTGTTCTCTCGGTAGTCGCTAACTTCATTAGCGGTGTGGTGCTGTGCATGTAGTCTACAGTGAGCCTCTCAGAGGTTTTACACCAAAAAAGTACAAACAGCACTTTTTAACTCTAACTGCAGCCTTAGGGATAATGATCTGGATTCTTCACCACAAGAGACTCCTTTTACATTACAGATACTCACTTGACTCACTGGTCATTTGAATTATTGATTAGTGCACTTGTAAAGTTTACTCCTGTGTGTTCTAAACATCCAGTATTAATGTCTCCTTGTGGCTTGTAGGCAGGGAGCCAGCTGCACTTTGGATGAGCTAACAGCCTCAGCGTTCCTGACTGTAGAACTGGATCGTTCACTTGGAGGGTCTGCAGTTCAGGTACAACCTGTATGAAGTGAAAATGAACAGCACATGCAAAGGATGCCTGCTATCCCTTTTCCTGGTGAAGACTATGGAAACATATTGCTGCGTTTGCTGATTAACATAACAACCCAGTATTATGAACATATTACATTATACAAATATTATGTATCTTGTTATAATAGTATAGTGTTTGTCTTGTGTACTGGGCTCACTGGCCAATAATATGTAATTAACCATCCATTGTAACTTGATAAAGTTGCAATAAGTTAGCGGTAACTTGGTAACTCCTGACTTTTCTTATAGTGTAAGGATATTCCTATCAATCTTAGCTGTACTTTGGGTTGAGTGCTAATCAGCAAATATTATCATAATGATAAAGTTAACTTAAGCCATGTTACGATGAAAAGGAACTTTTTGTCTGAATTTTTTTCAAGCAACGAAAAGGTTCTGGCAGAGCATTGTTGTTCACCTGTGTTTCAACCACAGTCTGAAGATGAGGGGAGATTAGATACATGTAGTATGAACAACCGACAGCTCAAGATGATGCCCATGAGAAACACAACCTGCTAAACATCAGCATTTCGTAATGTTGCACAATGGGTATTTGTGCAATTTTAAAGATTAAAAAAATGGTCTGTCACAGAGATATTTGTTTTGCGGCTTCAGGTCAGAGTGTGCCAAGGTAAAGAGCCTCCCCATCTGCTCTGTCTCTTCAAAAACAATCCCCTCATTGTTTATAAGAATGGTACGTCCCGCCTTGGGGGCCAGGCCCCACCACCTCCAACCCGACTTTTTCAGGTACGCCAGAATCTGGCAACCATCAGCAGGATCGCAGAGGTGAGGATTTTCCTGCTGTATGGACTGTATTCACCACAGGCACCCGTAATTGAATTTAATCATGCTAAAATTCACGTATGCTTCAGGTTGATGCCAGAGCGACGAGTCTCAACTCGAACGACGCCTTCCTCCTGAAGATGGCTGATGGGCGGGGCTACCTATGGAAGGGCAAAGGGTCCAGTGAAGAAGAAGTAAATGGAGCCAAGTACATAAACAAAGAGCTCAAGTGCAGCAGCAACAGCATCATGGAAGGAAGTGAACCAGGTCATAATCCACATTTGACTTGTGTTTGTCATGTATGTTGTCTGTTTACTTTATTAGGGATGGAACTACATACAATACTGCATCTGCATGTGAACAGATGACACACAGAAAAGAAGAATATGACTGTTTTAACAGACTTTGTTTCAAACAACATAGTAACACCTGTACCTCACACACACACACACACACACACACACACACACACACACACACACACACACACACACACACACACACACACACACACACACACACAAACACACAGTTGTCTTCAGAGGACATTATATTGACTTACATTGATTTCCTACAGACCCTAACCTTAACCATTGTTACTACTAGCTTAACCCCAACCCTTACGCTAACCTAACCTAGACCTGAATCTAAACCTAAACCTTACCTTAAAACATGTCTTCACCTTAAAATGTAATGGTGTCATTTATGGTGAGATGATCTTTCTCCCCATGAGGAAGAGAACTCTCCATAATGTGACTGTAAACCGATTTACGTTCCCACAACATGAGTAATACCTGGAGCAAACACACACACACACACACACACACACACACACACACACACACACACACACACACACACACACACACACACACACACACACACACACACACACACACACACACACACACACACACACAGAGAGAGTTTATTTAGTTTTTGAGTCAAATTTTGACTTTAGTATAACATGTAATATCTATAGTATCTTTTTTTTTCATCTCCAAAAGCTGTGTGTTTTGTCTGTTGCTCATCATCCCCTGCAGAAAATGGATCAAATCTCAAACTACATCTGAAACTGCAGCAGTCACGTTTGCAGTGATATGGTCATCGGGTTATACAGCCTCCCTTTGACTCTGACTTCTAAAATGTCACAGGATGTATTTTTCTGTTGCAGATGAATTCTGGGATGCACTAGGGGGGAAGACAGAGTACCAGACCTCAGACAGACTAGAGAGTCAGACTATGACTCACCCTCCTCGTCTGTTTGGATGCTCCAACAAGACCGGCAGGTTCATAGTAAGTATTTGAACCACATTATTCTCTCTTTACATGCGGTTATCCTCCATTTTGATGAGTCTTGACTTAACTGCTTTGATTTGCTGTTTCTGCTTCTTGTAATAATAGGATGTTAAATGTTTCTTTTGCACACATTACAACCCACTCTTAAAAACTTAACTTAAATCCTTATTTTCGAGGCACATTTCTCCACAACATTAAAGCTTCCTGCTATATTCCTCATGCGATCATGTGAATCCCACTTCAATCTGTGTTAGACACTACAGCGGTGTTAAATGGGATGTAGGGGGGATAATATTGTAACCAGTGTCATCGTGTTGTGTGCAGATTGACGAGGTTCCTGAAGAGTTCACACAGGATGACCTGGCTGAAGATGATGTGATGCTGCTGGACGTCTGGGATCAGGTACTCACATCTGTAAGACATGTTGGACCAGTATTGTTGGGAAAACCGATCTCTAACATGCAGACTCCCTGTTGCAGGTGTTTGTCTGGATTGGTAAGGACGCCAACGAGGTGGAGAAGAGTGAATCTGTCAAATCTGGTGAGATGTTGGAAGTTTATCCTTTCTTTAGAACTGCATTAGGTTTAATAGTGTTTCTGTGAGCAACAGAAACTGATCATTCATACTTGTTTTCTGTTGGAATGAATGTGTTGTTTTAAATCTGTGTGTGAATAGCATTCTGAGTCCTCCACAATCTAAAATGTATATCATGGAAAGACATATCAGCCCAATTTCAACTACCTGCTACCGCCACACGGGGTCACTACTAACATGTGAAACTGTGTCTCCTCTTCAGCCAAACAGTACATTGAGACTGACCCGAGTGTCCGCGACAACCTTACTCCTGTGGTGGTGGTGAAACAAGGCCATGAGCCCCCCACCTTCACAGGGTGGTTCCTGGCCTGGGACCCCACCCACTGGGACTCAGTCAGCTGGAGTTTGAAGTCTATGACCCTTTAATGCAGATGTACTGTTCCACCCAGTTCCACTGAAATATCATCCTTTATATAATCAGTGTGTCAAAACAAATGAATGCAAGAATTAAAATTATCAATCTTTTCTTGGCAATGTTATTATGAAATTATTGCTTGCTGTTATAATGTATGTTGATATATGATCACACACAAAAGCCTTGCAGTGTATTTTTTAACCTTTAATGAATTTAGTGCCTGTTCTAAATGTGCCGGTTTGTCTGGCCTGTGTTAATGCTTCAGAGCTACTTCTGAATTATTCCTTGTGATTTGTGAGTCCTCCTCAAACAGTTCTACAATATTCTGTCAGATCTTGTTTGTTGCTGGACGTTGTGTGCAGAGCTTTTTACAAACAGTCTATGGTGAAGAGTGAACTTAAAAAACTTGATTTATTTATTTAGTCATCCTACGTGGTTTACCTACATCTACCTTTTGTTAAATTCATATAATGTAACTGAATTTGTTTTAATATTGTTCATGTTATTACTCATATTGCATGTTGTCTATTTCAGAGGTCTGTTATGCAACCGACACAACCCTTAGATCCAAGTTCACAACATTTCAAAATTCAATTCAACTGTAATTCAGATCACTATGCAGCATAGCATGAACACAACTAAGTTGTGCTTTTACTTTGAAGACTATTTGCTAAAGAGAAAGTGATTCTATGAATGTTGCTGTCAAGGCAGACATTGTTCCCATGCCTAATCTTGTTTGTTTCATACTTGACGAGTTATGACGCAGCCTCTACTGCCAAAAAAGCTTGCAGTTTTTTTTCTTGCCTGTTCTCTCCTTGTTTTCTCTCATTTCAAAAACATGCCAATAACATTTTCCGCTTTTAGTCCAATGTTCACCTCTGATGTGAGGACAAGTCATTGTTAAAAAATGAAATAGTCCGTGCCAACAGGTGATTATTAACCTGAGTGCTGCTACAGGTACAGGTTGTCTCTAACTGGAGAACAGTGTGTTTACTAAACAACTGCATCAGAAAAGAAAACACCCAGACATTCTGAAGGTTCACGGCAAGAAAAAGACAGTTAAATAATAAAATTAATGACTGGTAGAGCTGTACGATATGACCAAAAATTACAGTCGATATCCATAATTATCGCAATGAATGTCACATTATTATTTCTTATTATTTTTACTCCTGAGGAGGGGTTGTCTTTATGAGCAGAGGATTACATAAAAAGCAACACATTTTACAAGTCTGAGGTAGATCAATTATGTGTTAGACCTCCTTACTGTGCTTGCACAATGCATAAGCAATACATCTATAAATATTTGTTATATTGCTATTGATAAAAGTTACATTACGATAATCATTGGTTTTGTTTTATTGCCCAACCCTAGTGACTGGGAGTCTTGAATAGAACAGAGCCAGAGTTGGTGTAAACAGGAGCAACTGGGCCTTTCCAGGGAAAAGTCAGAATGTCTGCTATGATGCTCACTGTATATGTACTGTACATAGGATCATGATCGTTTAGCATTAGTTTAACAGAACCGTTGGTTACTGCATCTGTGTATGAGCAGATCATACAGCTTAGATTGAGCCCCACAGCAGTCTGCTACACAACAACCAAAATTAGCTTCCCTACTGAAGTCTCTGTCCTATCTAACTTCCAAACACATAACACATATTTTTCACCCAAAAATGAAAATACACTCATTATCTACTCAGCACTATGCCGGTGGAGGGGTGGGTGAAGTGTGTGAGTCCACAAAACACTTTTGGAGTTTCAGGGGTAAACAGCGTTGCAGCCAAATCCAATACAAATTAAGTTAATGGTGACCACTTCTTTAAACGTATAAAAACAACAAAAAAACATAAAATGTCTCCACACGCATTCAAATTAAACTTGAAATGGCGTCATTTACACCGTGTTTTTAACCTAAATGTCAGCTGTTTTCTTCCTCCTTACTGCTGCAGTTATCACGGGAACTTGTGAGTATCGCGAGAACTTGTGATAGCCGCAGTTACTCCTGCAGTACCTCAGATCTATCCCTTTAACCTACACCTCAGCTTGTTGAATTAGACACCAAACAAACAAAATGAACCTGTTTGCCGGCTACACAGCTGAGGAGCGGCCCGGCTGCAGCAATGTGTGAAGCAGGACGGAACCACAAGCTGGTATAGTCCTTACTCCCCTTCTGCCCATGACAGAGCAAGTTGGTTTACATGTGTCCACTGTGTAAAGGCTCATTTATGCTACCTTTAGTATGAAACTCTCTGTGTCTATTATCTTTCCTCTGTGTCATGTTTGTCCACAGTCTGTCTCTGTGTGTGTGTATTCTGCTGGACGTGGCTACCGCCTCTCCCACTGCTTTAACACTCCAAGGTTCTGCATTACAAACACCCACCTCATTCGCCAGACTTCCAGTCCAGACTGCAGATCGTCCAGTCACCAATTACATACAGACGTCCAGGCCAGTGTCTTTGCCTTTGATGGTTTGCTTCCTGCATCGCTTGTCTTTTAATTTAGCTTTCCTGTGCCTCTGGTCGTCTCCTCCAGTTCTACTGCTGTCAGACACGCTGCGTCTGCACTAATGTGTTTTCATTTTGTAACAATAAAAGATCACCATTCAGACGAGTGTTTTAGCTCCATATCAGAAATAATCTCTGTCTTCACGAACATGCCTGTTTCACGAGACCATTCATGTTTATGCACATGTTGGAGTGAACAGGCAGCAGATTGTCTACTCTCCAGTTATTTGCTTAGTTGCAGAAAATTCAGCAATGTAAAAAATTAAGAGCAGGGACTTCATTTCTTGGCGCGACGACAAGGTGGAACTATACTGACAGTGTTAGTAAGCTTCACATTCAGCACTGGTTGTTGAGTTGTGACTGATCTAAACCAATCAGGAAGCAAATGTGGGTAACTGCGTCATTGTTTTGGCCTGTCTGACTTTTTGATTTTTAACACTTAGTGTAGACCAGTCCTCGGTTGTCATTCCTTGCCAGTTTGTGGATCAGCCTCCCGTTCTGCTGAGCCATTGCCTCTTCTCAAATCAACCTTACTCAGCTGCCTCCTGTACTCTGTCAGTCCCTGCCTCTCACGTTGAACCCTTAGAACACACTCCCTGAATTACAGTGAGTCCTTTGATAATCATCTACTGTCTCTGTGTTTGAGTTTGCATTTAGTTTCAGAAACGGAATGGTTATAACGTCTCCATTTCAAACAATGTGGCAATAACTGCTCTCCTACTTCTTCCATGTGACCTTTACATTTAAGACTGTTAAACTGTATTAGTGTAATTAGTGATGGCTTCACTCCTCGCCCCATCCTCCCCTACCTAGCATAGAAGAGATCCAACAGTGGTCTTCAGATAACATAGACACGTAAAAGTTCCTCGATGAGGACCTAGCTGCTCCTGATGTCGATATAAAGGACTCATTCTCAGCTAATGAAAACGAACAACTTACTCAATTTATTATCAACTAACGTAAACATTATCAGGATTATTATATTCCATGTCTACCAATAGATCTCCATAAATACTACACACTGGCACTCCGACAGCCAGCTAGCTGCTGTCAATCAAACACAACCAGCACTGGCATGTCCCTCCAGTTGGCAGAAAAAACTTTTGAGATTATTTTTGAAAGCAAAAAGGGAGGACTGAATAAATATCATGATTCGATTATTTCACCTGACTCAACGCCTACTTCTGTGAAAATGTAGATACATACTTAAAATAGAAAACTCAAACTTCCGTGTCACACACAATCAAGAAACATTTTCTCTTCTGAATCTATAGCCAGAGGTTCACAAAACCACCCTAATATATACCTCTTAAAAAGTCATATGGGGGACAGAGGAGGACGTGAAGACAAGAATTGGGAAAGCAAGAACAACATTCAACATCTTAAACAAAATTTGGAAAAGTCTCCCTCAAGACGAAGCTTCAAATCTTCAATCTTCAACTCCAACGTTAAAACCGTGCCGCTCTATGGCTCCGAAACCTGGAGAACCACCACGAACAAACTGCAAACCTTCATAAACCACTGCCTAAGACGCATCCTTGGAGTCTTCTGGCCAAACACAATTAGCAACATCAACCTGTGGGAATGCACAAAACAAGAAACAGTAGATATACAGCTGTTAAGGAGAAAATGGAGCTGGATTGGACACACACTACGAAGAAACACAACAGCAATAACAAAACAGGCACTGACATGGAACCCACAAGGCAAACGGGGTAGAGGACGACCCAAAAACACCTGGAGAAGGAGCACAGAGCAGGAATTCAAGAAGAAGGGGCTGACGTGGAAACAGCTGGAGAGGATGGCTCAAGACAGACGAGGGTGGAAACAATTCATCAATGGCCTATGTTCCGAAAGGAATATAAAGGCCAAATAGAAAAAATAGATATAGATAGAAAAAGTCATATTACAAACACTTTCATTGTCTTGACCTCTTATTGCCACATGAGGTCACTGTGCAACATGAAAATATTTCTCTGGTAAAAATAAAGCTGTGCTGTCTTTGTGAAACCTCCATTATTTCAAGCAAAATCAAAGCTAGTACCGTTTGTTTTAATCTTTGATGAACCGATGGGATTTTTGATGATTCTTTGATCTTTTAATTTCATCAAGTTAAATCGAAAAACACATTTGCTGGTACTATGTGGGCTCTGTATGCAGACTGTGTATTGTGTCACCTTTCATTCACTTGTCTGGGATTACTGTCTGACAGATTTAGGGGTAACAGCCTATTTCCTGTGTTGATGGCACTTTAACAGTCTCTCTCAACAGGTGAGTGTCTCATCTGTATGTGACTGGTCTGTAAAAGTCCAACATTAAGACCAGTGTGAGTTCACGTCTGATCCAACACCTGGTGAAGTTCTTCAACTAAAACAGCCTGACTACAGTATAAACTAATAAAGCTCCAGTACATAACCACAAATCATTTTTACATTTCTGTTTAATGACATAAAATGTGTTAATTGGTGGCAGCATTATAAGTGCAGCTGGTGAGAGTATTTTTGGATTGAAATAAATGTGTTATTAAAATAAACTGTTTGAAAATAGAAAAGATAAAAAAAGGGTCTTGGTTTATTCCAGTGCTTTTTAGGAGGTTGCCGTGTTTTTGAGTGAGAGAAACAGGTGACGTGCGTGAGCGTGTGCTTGAATTGTGCGCGTGGCCGCGGCAGGCGTTGTCCACAAACCAATCAGACCGCGAAATGTAGCGGCATCAAGTCAACCACTGTCAGGAAGACTACAACCGGAAATATAATCATCATTCCGTCACAATAAAAGCATATGGCTGAAAAGCATATGGTGTCTACCACAAGAAGTTATGGCATAGTTAGATTATATATTGAATGAAACAATGGAATCAAAAATGGAATGCAGCCCACATAGTGGAGCAAATGTGCTCGAGTCTTTTCCAGATTCAAACAATAATTGTTGAATAAATGTGTATTATTGTGTATATGCTTGAATTGTGTAATTTCCATCTGCTCTGGGAGGACTATTTTAGAAACCCCACAACCAAAAAACAGATGGAAAAAACTTATTTTTGTCTGATCCTTACAAAGGTAGACATATCTCTATACATAAAAGACCATGTGAAACAACAGGTCAGTAAACAGTGTATATAGAATAGAGTAGAATAGAGAGCCTTTATTGTCATTGTGCAAGTGCAAATTTACAGGAACAACTAGTTAAAAATACAACAGAGGACACACAACCAATAAAAACACAAACAATAAATATGAGACCAATAAATACTTAAAGTTTAATGAGTTGTTGTGCTATGTCATGACATTAAATTGTATTTAAAAATAAATTTCAATAAATAATAAAAAAATGAATTGGATAAGTGCTATATTTTATGGACAAATCAAGTTGGTCAGCTGTGAGTTTTTTCCGCCCTCTTTTCACAGTAGTTTGACCAAATTAATAAATAAAACGAGTAAAGGCAAGGCAGTTTTATTTATAAACCACATTTCATACACAGTGCTAGATTCAAGATGCTGTACCGGGGCATTACAAACAAAGAGGTAGAGAGATTAATAGAGGTAAAAGAAAGGATCACATTTTTATAAATATTAATAATTAATTAAGTTGAATGAGTAAAATGATAAAAAATGATACAAAATAAATAATACCAATAAGATCGATAGAAATGTATAAAATAATAAAATAACAATAGAATAAAATACAATAATGATATGACAGTTCACGGCACTTGGAGTTCAATGGCTCCTATTTAGCTATTGCATAAGTCGTAGTTTATTTTGAAAAGCAGTGACGGAAGTGGTGGGTTGCACTCTGCCAGCTGGACGCTGCTGTGGAGGAGAGAGAGTCTCCAGATGAGGAGCCTCAGTTGACGTGAGGACATGATCAGAGACACAGCAGAGCCTGGACACGCTGTCTGTGTGTCATGGATTAACATCAACATCGTGCTGGTAAGTTTCCTGTGATGATAACTCTGAAATGCGCCTTCAAGTGTAGAAAAGCATGTCTGCTGTTAAAATATGTATTTAATATATTTATATTTAAGCAGCTAGAATGAAATGTTCCTTTAATGAAACAAACCTGTTGTCTGTGTTGTCATGTTACTGTCACGCCTCATGTCATGAAATCTAACTGTCACCAACACTGGGCCCAGTAAAGCCAATGTGACTGGTGTGGGTTTTTAACACTTGTTGGCATCACAGCCTCGAATGGAGCCTGAGCTCTGGTTTTAGCACAGAGCCAGGCTCCTAAATTAGGCGGCTTCATCCGTCGTGTTTTCTGTGAGTAGACACATTTGCTCCATCGTTTAATTCGGATTAAATCTATTAGGCTACACCAAGAAACATTGATTTGTCTTTGTTATTATTAAGTGTCCAGTTTCCACTTATTGTGGCAATTCACCTGTTAACGCAATCCTCGGTCTCCCTCCACAGACACGCAGCACACCAACGGAGAAAGTCGTTAATTTATTGCAGTTAAATGTTGATTATCATTATTATTGTTGAATTATGATTGACCAAATGTGTGTGTCCGCAGATAGGCAAGGATTTATTAATTTAAATAACATTTGTAATTGAAATTCGCTTTATCCTCCCCGCATATAGGAGACAAGTCAGTGTGTGTTGCCGAGCAACATCTTCTTTTCCTTTTTAAAGCCACTGTATTCCTCCCTGTCAGAGTGCTGTGCTGCTGTTGTAAGAACAGCCCTCCTCTGATCTGTCCCTGAAGACTGGATGATCAACTCAATCTGAGATTTCACTGAAATTCAAAAGCCTCCATCCTGTTGTTAAGTGATTCACAGGCTGAATAGAAATTAGCCTATGAAATCCCTGGTGGCTGCTGTGGCGCTACATGTGCAAATGAGCTGTTATCCACCTTGCTGTTTTATTTCTCATTCATCTTTTATTTTCTTATTCATCTCTCTGCCAGAATAATGTGAGGATGTGTAGTGTGAAGGGAGATGGGGGTTTAGTTACTTGTGGGGTGCTTGGTCTTTTGTGAAGCAATGGGGTGGTGGGTGTTTGTGTGCTTTGACTCATTATGCATACTGTGTTGACCCCGCCAGGCTTGAGAGCTGCAGTCCCCCGGGGGAATAAAAGCCGGTGTGCTGAATATTTTTGGTGGAGGCTTCTCCTGCTGTGTGTGCCAAGATGGGGAACGGATTATCGGACCATCACTCTCTCCTCCCATGCCTCCCTTCCTTCCAGGCTCTTCACATTGTCATTTTAGGACTGGACTGTGCGGGCAAGACCACCGTGCTTTATCGTCTGCGCTTCAATGAGTTCGTGAACACTGTCCCAACCAAGGGTTTTAACACAGAGAAGATCAAAGTGTCAATCAAAGGCAGTCGACGGACGGCGTCCTTCCACTTCTGGGATGTCGGAGGCCAGGAGAAGCTGCGGCCGCTGTGGCGGTCTTACACGCGCTGTGCAGATGGCATCGTGTTCGTGGTGGACTCTGTGGATGCGGAGCGCATAGAGGAGGCCAAGACGGAGCTGCACAAGATCACGCGGCTGGCAGAGAACCAGGGCGTGCCAGTTCTGGTGGTGGCTAACAAGCAGGATCTGAGGAACTCGCTCAGTCTGGCTGAGATGGAGAGTATGTTGGCTCTGGGCGAGCTCAGCACGGCCACACCCTGGCACCTACAGCCCGCCTGTGCTATCATTGGCGAGGGGCTGCAGGAAGGTCTGCAGAAGCTGCACGCCATGATCATGAAGAGGAGGAAGATGCTGCGGCAACAGAAGAAGAAGAAGAGATGATGTGCTGAGAGTGGGAACTACAACATGTGAGCAGGATTCTGAGGCAACATCAGAAAAGTTTATTGTGTTTGCTAAGAAAAGAGACAAAACTATTCCTGTCCAGTTAGGCTTCCCCTCTCAAGTCTGCCCAGCTGAGTTTGAGCATTCCCGTGGAACTGTTGGAGTCAGCCATCGTTTGGCTCCAGAGGAGGACCGTGGGATTGATTTTTGCCCCGTGGACTCTCCCGTAAAGGCAGTACAGTATTATGCTATACAGAAGCAAACTATGAAGTTTACACTGAAGTCTTAGTGAGGGACAATGAGCTCTGACTTTTCTGTTTTATGTAATTTGTTAAAACACATGCTGCTTCTCCAGTCTTTGAATTTGTATTTAGTCAAAGCTTGAGTTAAGATTACAGATTGAGCCATATTTGAAAAAAATAAAATAAACATCAAAGTGGCAAACGCCAGTGTAGCTGGGGTGGACAGAGTACTGGATAGTTGTACTTAAGTGAAAGTACTGTTAACTTGTGTACTCAGATTGAGTAGGTCAGAGGGACTTTAAAGAGCGTTATAGCTTTAAGGTAGAAAGGCATATACACTGTTCCCTTATCAGAACGATACAGAGCCCTTGTGATACATTCCTTCTTTAAAGACACAGATTACACCTTCCTATGGCCTTACTAGAATAATCCAGAAAAAAGAGGACAAAACTCAGAATATTAAACAATAATGAAGATCAATAAATGAAAATATATGGCAGGTTTCCATAAATCCAAGTAGAAACAGCAGAATAAAGCATCACTATGACCAAAAGCAATATTAACAATATAAGCTCAACAAATACATGTAAGATTAACAAAAAGAAAGTGTGCACAGTCCTCCCTGACTGTGTAGTACACACGCACACAGCGCTACATTGCTAAGCAGCATAGTGATCTATGGTCTCCTCTTGACAGGAAGCTATGACAGTCAGTGGATTTGTTGTTGTATTCACTTGTCTGAATGTCATTATTTGAGCCGCATTCACTGTGAAGTCCCTAAAGTATCAAAGTACAATACTTAAGAATAACATTACCCAAAATACTCACATAGTACACAGCAAGTGACTTTTTGTCACAGTCATGGGAGTAAATGCTCATTACACCCCTGCAGTAAAGTGACAGTATTTTGTATCCATGTTACAGTGTGAGTCCAGAAGTTTACATGAAGATTGATGGTGGTGTACTAAATACAGTGATGCACAACAATTGACTAATCTGAGCACAGCCACAGCAGAAAGTCTTCACAACACATCGGTGTTAAATGTCAGGGTTTTGGTGTCAGTCCTTCAGAGTGAAGAAACACTTGTTTTTAAACTCGTCACTCAACTCCGACATGAAGTAAACAGCAGTGAGGGGAAGGAGAGTCCATTTTATTTTCACTGACAGTTGCAACAAAAGATCAGAGTGCAGTGCAGACACACTGCTCGGTTTTTTATTAGTACAAGGCTGCTAGTTGCTCTGTACCAGTACATGACCTTAGTTGTGGTTGATGATTGAAAGTTACACAGTTTAAAGTCAGTTAGATGCCAAAGAAGCTTGAAGTTGTTAATATATCACCTGATATATTATCAGGATTAAACTTGAAAACCTTAATTATTGCCCCTAAACATGTAGTATTGGTAGTGTGTCAGCTGGCTAATTTTCAACATAACATAACTTGATCAAATGCTATATGTATAAACATATGCATCCATACATTTGTTTTTCATAAATAAAAGACTAAAATGCTCGTAATGATACTTAAATCTGAATCTATCTGCTGAAAGATTGAGTAGTATGAATTTAACATTCAGCAGCCTGGATTTGAAACCCATTTTCATCATTTGCAATATATTATGTAAAATTAGCTAGTGCGCTAACATTAGTTTGCCCTCCCTGCAAGTCAACATTCCGTAGCTAACAATAGTGAGCTCACCACATAACATTGGTATAACCTAACACTGCTGTTTACAGTGATTCTGCATTAATGCTCGGTAGTTAGCTATCAATAACCATCAGTCTGATTTAATATAACCGCATTTGTCAATCATAGATTCAGTTTCACTCACTTGCCTCTGTTATAGTCTATGTTTCAGTTTTTAAGTCATGTAAATAACGAATAATAAACAATTATAAACTGTGATGAAAGATTTTGTAGTTGGCTAATTAGATAAATGAATAACAGGTCAATACAAAATAGATGATTTTAAAAACAGTGTACGAGCCACCAGTTGTCTCCTCGTGGCTGTAACAGGAGAGAATGATTGGCTGCTGGGAGAAGCTGTGACTTCATCACCAACATCGCTCCATGTACGTGTGTCTTGTGGATGTGTAAACGTGTTAATCGACAGGCTCAGCTGGCCCAGCAGGAATAGTCCCCTGTCGAGTGTCCGTCCTCAGATACAGGCTGGTGTCCGAGCCAGTCTCACCTATCTGACCACGCCGAGCCCGCGCCTGAATGCACTTTAGTGGTCCTTGTCCCGAACCTCAAATGGACACTGACGAGAATTGTGATTCTAGAAGTGAAAGAGGTGAAACTTTGCTTCAAAGGAAGCGTTTTACACATCTTACTGTTCCCAGATTTCACTCCCCCACTCTGTTTGGCAGGGGTTTGATATTTATGTGTTTTGATCCACTTTGTTCACTTGGAATAAAAGCAACAACAGGCTGGTGACACAGCGACTGTTTTTGTTTCTTTATCTCACCGGTGCTCTTGATCAGCTCAGAGTCCACCAGGCTCCAGGTTTCCTCTCCACATGTTGGTGTATGTGTAACTGACACAGCAAAAGAGTCGGGGCTGCTTTCTAAGGAAAACGAGGTGACTTTCTCCTACACTGTGCACCACTTTATCCTCTCAGCGCCCGGAACATAAGCTTGTTGCAATATGAATATTCAAACGAAAGCTAATGAGGGACAAAACACTGCATCTATTTATATTATCTGCTAATCCTTAGAGATTTAAGACACTGTTGCTTAAAAGCCAAATGTTCTACAGTTTACCCCCACGGTTGCCAAAAGAATTAGATAAAGATAATTGTTAGATTGTGGTTAAAACATTTTGTCGCAATTTTGTTGAACCTCTGTGATCAAGAAATCCATTCGAATTGAGCCTAATTTAACTCTTGATCTTGAAATGAGCATTTTAACCAGAATAAAAATATCTAAACTCAAGGTCTGCCTACGAGTTTTTCTGAATATAACATTGTATCATTATTATCAGTAGACTGAGTTTGATTACTTGTCACAGTCTCAAAAAAAGGGAGTAAGTGGACCTTGAGCAGATGTGCTCAAAAGGAACTTTTAAGAATCCCATTTACTTTGCTTAATCTGGAAATTTGTTCTGTTTTGTATAGAAAGATTGAAACATAATAATCCATAATATATTCCAGCACCTGAAAAAACATGACTCTTCCCTTTTCAGCAGCCAGTGGCATTTTAATGTTGCTTAACTCAGGTTTTTAGAGTTGGTTCACAAACATAACCTGTGAGAATTGACTTTGACACTCACCAGCACTTTTTAGCTGTAATCTCTGCAATGGTTTGTCTCACTGTTGTTTGCCAAAATCCCCAAAATTTCCTTAAAACCCTACAATAATTGTATTTCATGACAAACTATTAAATCCAGACTACATGAAGCCGAAATGAAGTTTCAACACTATTCCCATAAATTCATCAACTAACCGTGATTGGCTCTTACCTCATACCAACATATAACATTAAATATTATGCATCCTCACGTGTTGATAAATAGGTATAGCTTTTTTTTACAATACAAATATAAGGATATAAATTAATCTGGACAATTTCACTATCACTCATCAAAATTATCAGAACAAGGCATACAGCATACAGAGGGTTACATTCCCATGCTAGTTTCATACACCTGGCTTATTCGCTGGCGATGTGAAACCTACAAATTTCTTGGGATTTGTAAAAGCTCCTTAATATGTGAATATTAAACAAACAAATGTTTAACGTGTTCCAAAAACAGTCTTTCCAGACAAATGGAGTCAACATACAGTTGAGTGAGGTTACAGTGAATTCAATTTACATGAGGTCCGTGCAGCACAAATTCACAAGATGATCCACAGGATTAAGATCGTCCTGAATTATGTGTCCGAGCCAGCAGGGACACATTGAATTCTCAATCGTCTGAATGCAGTTTGGTGTGAATTCTGTACAGTTTCTTTGGATGGTACAGAAAGCAGCAGCTCTGACATGTGTCAGTTTGTGGTGCACTGTTAGTTCTGGGAGCTGTGCTCAGTGTGTTTTCAGAGTAGTGAGGGCAGCTCTGGCTCAGACGGGGTCTGCTTTGAGAACAATACCAGGCACAAGCACATGGAGGAAGGAGATTATGGAGTATGAGGAGGGGGGGGGGATGGAGGGAGCACACAAACTGTTAAGGTCTGATTTCTGTTAGATTTTTTTTCTAGTGGGCTGGAGGCTTAGTCATTTGGTACAGTTCCATGCACACTATGCCTCCTGGCCATCCAGCCAGGAATAATGGGGTTGAAAGTGACACATACCGTAGCTGTTTCAGAGAAAAAATGAAATATGTGGGCAGGCTGGCTTCCCAGCATGCTCAGCTGAGTCCAACCACCTCAAAATGAATTTAAAATGAGAAGTTATTCATGCCAATTCTAATAAGTTTGCAACTGTTGGATCCTTGCATAAAGTGGGAAGGAAAACATTGTATTGTTTTGATCTATATTTCATCACCATGGTTTATGGGGGTATCCGAATAATAATGATACATAGAAAAGTTCAAATCCTCATTAGGGCTGACTATGCACAGAGCTTTCTGATGCCCCCCTCATATCAGCAGCATCCTTCCTTTACACCAATGTGGCTCCTGACCAGCGACACTATATTTTCCATTGCACAAAGCTCACAATGGGCAGGGTGGCATGCCAGGTTGAGCCCCGCCCTCCTCCCATGGCCCTTGGCTGCAGGATATGACCAATACAGCTTCAGCACAGTGACAGAGGGTTTCACGGGTCACTTGTCGCCAAACATTCACATCAGCTGGCCTGATCTGGATTACACACAGGACACACACACACACTGGTCGCAACTCTTCACTTTGATCCAGGACTGATTAGCAGTTGATTTATAAGTCAGCAGAGGGAACAGCTTCGACACAAACACATCATCTCTACCAGGTTACACAAGTGTATGTGTGCAAGGTATTTGTCTTTTATTAGAAAATAAATCTGGTCCATTCCAGAGTTTGTAGTTTTGAATATTTTTCCTGATATAAACTGATATAAACTATTTAGACCATCTTATGCCCCTTTACTACCAACATGGAAAAGTTTCAATTTCTGTTAATGCAGTCATTAACAGAAATCATAATCATTTTTAACCATTCGGAGCATTTTGACCAAATTCCGAGCTAGAACCAAAAAATAGCAGGTTTTCAGGTAGTGTTATCAGTGTGTGTCTGATTGTTTAGCTAGATGTATTATGCAACCTCGAGAGCACAACGGTTCTGCTCAAAACTTGTGGAAACATGGGTGGGTTCTCTTGTTAGAACCAAAATAAATTTAAAAAAAACTCAATAGAACCAGTTAAAGAACCAGAAATTATTTGGTTTCAGTGATCTGACTGAGCTGGAAACAGATTTTAAGTTATTAATGTGACCATGGATTTCTGACAACCAGCACACATCCATGTTGCCTGGAGCACCCTGATGTTTTCACAATCTCAACAAGACAAGACTCTAAAGAGTAGGCAGAACAAAGACTCTCATTTGAGCCATGTAGGCATTTTCCATCATAGAGGAAGTAAATGTTCGGAGCCATGATATGAACAGCAGTGAGCAGTTGACCCACCATGGTGCAGTGCAAGTGTTATGACATGGCACAGCACTGAAAGGTTAGGTTGTTGGCCTTGATGGTGTGTTGGAGAAGAGCTGCTCACAAACCGAAACCACAGTCTGTCAGCTGCAGCTCATCTTCAGAACACTGTGACTGTTTCGGTTTGTGCCATACCTCCCTTCATTGATTCAATCTCATTCACTCACCAAATAGCACAGGATATGTCAGCACGTGGTTGATTGGATCGGATTTGAATGAATAATACCATTTGCTCAAGAAACTCTGCTAACTTGGTGAAAACGAAACGTCTCCCGATTGGCAAGCTTTTAATGAGAAGCAGCCCAGCAGTGCCTTGACAAAGCTCTAATACAGATGAAAAGAATCAGTTAGGCTGATATCTGAAAGTAAAGTATTAAAATCCACATCAGAGAGATTCAGAAAGAGGCCACAAATGTACTGAGAACTAAAGACAGCAAGACTTAAGAAAAAAAACTTTCTCTCTGGGGTGAACAGCCCATTTTTCAGATCTGCTCATATATAGAAATGGAAATCTGAATGGAATCAGGCATCTGATCATGTGACTTAACACTCAACCAGGGGTCTCAAATGATCAGGTCAGGGACCAGAATGGCCCGTGGAGACAATTTCTCAATGTCCGCCACATGTTTATAATTTGTAGTTACATTTTTGCCTGTAACTTTAACTGTTACAGTTACTAATCCAGGATCGTGAGGACACTGCCCTGAGGAGCTGTGGGCCAATCAATTCCATCCCTTTTGATCAAGTAAGGGCTTGAGTTGTGGCAAGTTTTCCTCCTGTTTTGGCCTGTAAATCAAATACTTTTTTCCCCTTCCAGAATCCAATATAAAAATAAAAACAACACTATCCCGTAGTTACTTCACCAACATGAAAAGTATATAGCTGTGTTTGTGTATTGCAGCCACACCCAGTGGTCCAGTCTTTGATGGCCCTCTTTCTTATTGCTGAGGAAATGGTCTATGAAAGCCCAACAATCCATCTGAAGAGTGTGTATCCAGCAGGAGGGATGTGAGGTCTGTGGGGTCTGTTCAAGCTGATTGATGACTGTGTGAACTGCTAATCTGATCCCCAGTCAGTGTGAGCTGCGAAGGGTGTAAACACTGCGATGATCATAGTGGAGGACAGGAAAGGAGATAAGGAAAGAGGAACCACTCCCTGCCTGCCTTGGTTTCCTGAGAAGAGCCGGGCTGTCTGCCACTGCAACCCCACCCCCGAAACCCAGCCGTACTCAACCCTCAAACACTGAGTGAAGCAAGAGTGGGACAATTATCACCAATTACTCTATTGTCACAAATACTGCCATTGGGAAGAGGGTCGGTTGATCTGTCCATCCAACTTTTAACTCTAAGATACTTCTTGGCATATTGTCATGAACTAAAATACATCCACACTCCCTGGCGAATGAACCCTTCTTTATTTACATGACCCCATGACTTTGCCTCTAAGACTATCCTCAGATACATAATAATAGAATATCTGTAAGAATATCTAAATCAGCAGTGTTCATCAATCAGTTCAGCCCCTGGGAACCCTTGACAGGTATTCAGACCAAAAACAGCACTATGTTATAAAACTTAAGCTGTTTTCAAACCAACCTGAGGATTGCATGTCCTCGGTGTCCAGCAAAATAATTGAACCTGGATTGCTTTATTTACAGAGCAATGTGATGCCATCCACCAAGACGACGTTCTGGCCAACCACATGCAACTCACATTCCGGCTAGACTGCTTTTTCATGTTGAACATCATATATCTGCTCTTTAGCTCTTAGTCACCATGATGAAAGGTAAATAGTGGAAATGATGCAGGACAGTCAAGTCCTGCTTGATTATTACAAGAACTTGTGCAGTGCTGTGGAGCCTTAAGACACAATCATTGGTTAGTCCAACTGGTCTCCTTGGATTTCTTGTCACACTGTCTCACTTCACACAATATGTCCCGACCAATACAGCCCACTGTGCAGCAGTGTGTTGAGCCAAATGTTCCCAGTGACTAAGTCAACTCACTTTACAGTTTAGCATATTCACGATGTTAGTATTTAAACATGACAATATTTGTGAATTAGGAATAAGCAGAGCTGATGCTGGCACTTGATCAAAAGCACAAATTTGGACACATTTTAATTTTGATCAGATGAAGGAACCATCTACCATCCATCAACACAGAGGCCGTTCTTTACCTGCTTGAGGAAATATATGAACTATATAAAGATGGCTACTTGTCAGTCATTCTGTTTGTGTGAGTGTGTGTGGAAATCATCTGTTTGGAACATGTTAGATGAATGTAGACGCAGACCACTGGAACAGAGAGATGATTTTGTGTTTTGGCCCATATCTGGGATTTGTTCAACCATTTAAATATATGATATATTTTTTGTGTATATCATGTTATTATTACAGTCAGCTGCATCATTTCTTATATGTAGAAGTCCCCACAGTTTAAACTATTACACACAGTGTTATACAGCTATGATTTCAACATGACTCACTCCAGCTACCATCATCTGCAGGCCAGCTGTGTTGATGTTGATCGCTCCAAACATCCAGAGAGCAGAGAGCAGCCTGTGCCGGGACATGTTATATAATCTCGACCTCTGCTAGCCCTTTCCACTGTTGCTCTCTTTTATCTCTGTTTAAACAGAAGCAGCCATAATCTATGTTTAACTGGAATCAAAGGAACTTTGAAGTTTTAAAGAAACCTGAAATGTGCCCAGCGTGTTTATTTTACCTGCATCGAACAAACTGGTTTCTCTCACCAAGAACATAAATGTGTCTCTCTCTAATCCTCAGGATTTCTCCTTCTGGTCTTGGGCTCATGAAATGAAGGTTGACAGTCCCAGACGTCATGGAAGCTGTGTTAAAACACCACCACCTTGTTCTTGGCTGGACTTAAAAAAGGCTTCAATTGATCTGTGTGCCACAAATCACACCGGCTACAAATCCTAGCTCACACTTCAAAGACATTCCAACTGTAATTAAACATTTTTAGGTTCTGTAGTTCTGAGGGGCAAATCTCTGTGATCATAGAACATGATGTGGGGATTTGCTGTGCACATTTTCTTGTGAATGCAGTATCTCTGTGTACAGAATCTGACTGATGAAGTCTAGTTACTGTGAACATACAGTTAACAATGTTCAGTTTGTGTAGCATCACCCTTCATTTGTATCAATTGAACTTCATACACATGGGGTCCAAACATATGAGGCAACATTAATTGTATATCAAAGACCTTTGGACACATTTTGGTATTGAGTTCAATCGCACAGGAAAGTATCCTTTATCTAACAATTAAATGTCATTTGACACTGTAGGGCAGGGTAACCTATTATATGACACTATTTTAATCATATTATAAATGCAATTTGAATTTTCAAATGTGTGTAGCCATTTGGAAGGTTAAAATACACCTGATAAGTCTGCCCTGTTTGTTTTTATCAGAATTTCCCTTTACAAATAAAGTTTTGTAATAAAAGGATTTTAGAGATTACGGATGTAATATACTGTATGATAAACTCCTTTCTGTACTAGTGGATGCCTAGCATCAGTGTGGATGTAGCATAGATCATGTGGAATGTTCCGATAAAGAGGATTGTGGCAAAGCTGCTTGAAGTCCAGGTGTTGTAGGCGGTTGGATGGAAGGGAATGAGAACTTGGGCTAAAATGTCCCCTAAGTTGTCTCAGTTGTTTGAGACAACATGATGGTAATGGAACAATGGTGATCTGCACCAGCTTTTCCAGGCACTTGGTGATTGAGGGAAGTGCAACTGGCTGTAAGTGATTAAGCTGTGATGGGGTCAGGGTTTTCTTTGGCACAGGATTCATGCTGGACGTTTCCAGAGGGTGGGAACTGTTGAAATCCGGTACAATTCACAGAAGAGCGAATGACGTACAACAGAGAGCTCCATGGCACAGACTCTGTCCCTTCGGCTCAGCTGTTGTCCCGGGTGTGGTGACACCGGGACTGGTAGAGCTGTCAGCAGCTCCTCTGACTTGGCGGCACAGTTAATGATGTCACAGCAGCCAGAGAGAGGGTTCAGGTGAAAGTGACAGGGTCAGTTTCTGTTGAGAGGGGGGGTCAGTTGTACCCAGTTGATGATCTTTCCTTTTAGACATGTTTGTTTTGTCATGTTATCTGAGCGTTACCTTTGTTGAAGCCATTTTTTGGCTGATCATGGATCTTAGAGGAGCCCAGGTTGTTTTGCCCATAAAGTGCTTGGTGGTCGTGGTTTCTTTTTCTGTACTATAAAAAACATACATATATCCAATAGCTGTGTCCCAATTCAGGGGCAGCCTTCATAGGAGAACGCAATTTACGTGGCCAACAAAGGAGGCGGCCATTGGAAGATTGTTCTCTTCACAACAGCAACAAATCCTCCAGAGGAGTCAGGTGAGGTCTAAGCCAGCAGAGGCAGGACGTAAGGTATAAATTCTGCTGCGGAGATCAAATATTTTTGTTTACAGCACATCGACCCCTTTGTCTGCAATTTATCACCAAAAGCTCTCTTGATGTCTTAGTTGCCATCTTCTACGTGTATGTTAACGCTTTTTTCATTCTGAGATCTTAGTTTTTTCAATATATTTTTCATTTTTGAGTCACGTGTTAGATCCCCCATCAAACACCCACCCCGCCGCTCACATCAGATTCTCCCGACCTTCTGCTGACTTTCTACGAGGCGGCCAGGCGGAGAAAGTCCGCAGATAATCTGGAGGCTCTCACTCTGACCTCACAGGGTTCAGTAAAGTGATGCATTAGCAAATCCAAACTAGAACAATACAAGTTGTTTTTTTTCCTTCAGGCCCAACCCATTGAAATCAAATACTGGTGTGGAATGAACCTTAGTGTGTGTCTTTCTGGGTAACAACTGTTTTAGATTTCATGCAGCTTGCGACCTCATTTATCCTGTAATATTCAGGTCCACTATCTTGGTGAGCTCACAATCTGCCATCCTCTATATCAGATTTGATCAAGCCTTATATACAGTGTATTGATATCTTTTTCAGGTGTCTAGCAGAGTCAGACGTATTAGGTAATTATTATGAAAAGGTTAAGTGTTGTGGGCTCCTCCAGCCGCCAGCGGAAACACCTTCCTTCAAACACACAATGTTCTCGTCCAGTCAAAATATTATTCCTCCCAGATGCAGTACGTGTGATCTGGCCAAGAGCAGCTGGACCGGACTGCAGGCCTGTTTCTTAATGCTCCACAGCTGCCTCTTGTTGGAGTCACGTCGACCATTTGTACAAACATCAAAACACAGAGGATGACACACTCTAGCTAATCTGACTGCTGCAGGCACACACTCACACATTTTCAGCACACAAGATCATTATCAATTGAGATTGAGCTTTCATGCTTCCCTCCTCGTCTTTGTGTTGGGCTGTTAATGTACTGACCACAATACGGCTCCAGTCGGTCTGAATTGCTATTGGGATCATGTGGTCCATCGTTTGAGAAAAAATGAATGCGTGTATATTCGTGGTGGTACGGTTCGGCTGCTTGGAGCAGGAAAAAAGACAGAAAGTAAAACGTTGAAAGTTTAATGTTACTTATTATGGACGTTTGATTTGCTTTCCACTCAAGACCCTATAAAGTGTGAAATTAAACATTATATGTATGTTTTTTAAGAAAATTAAAGGGAAAGTCAACATGGCATTCATAAGTTGATCCTATTAAATATAATATAAAAACAAGTCATTGAGAGGTGACAAATAAATTTCCCCTCACTCTTGTTCAAGGTGACCCCGACTGTCTATTTATAAAGTTTCAAGTGATTTTATTGAAGATATTTTGAGAAAATTAAAGGGAAGCAGCTACATTTTCATTATGGCATTCATAACTTGTGTCCTATTAAAAACTATTTTTAAGAAATCCTTAAGAGGTGACAAAGAATGTTCACCCCAGTATTGTTCATGGTGACCCCCACTGTCCGCATGTCTGCCTGCTGCTCCCGGCTGCTTCTCCTCTTGCCTGAATAATATAAGAAGGATTTGTCGCTGTTGTGAATGTAGAGAACCTCCCGCTGTGTTGAGCATGTGTGAAAGGCAAACTGCGGGTTAACTCCATAGCCAAATCCCTGGATTTTACCCGCAGGTCATGTCTGAAAAAGGCTTAAGTGTCCTATTGACAGAAATAAATAAATAAAGTGAAAATCAGCTACACACACACACGTCACTGCTTTCAATTCATTCTAGTATTTGTCTTGTCAATAAATCTGTCAAAGTAAATGTTGACAGGCGGGATTATGCTAATCTCCTAAACCACTGTAAATTCCCAGTCTCAGTAGGAAGCCCCTCTCCCCTTGGTGTCATTCTTCCTGCGCTGCACGACCTCGACACTGATGTTAATGACCTCAGAGTGAGAAGAACAATGGCTGGGCGGAATGTGTTTTCCTTTGGAAAGAGGGAGGAGGGCACAAGGAGTTTCACTTTAGCTGCAGTCATCAAAACTACAAAACAACTTCTCTGACCCACAATCAGCAAAGGCACAGGTCAAGGTTTGCTTGTTTTTAATCATATGAAGAATTGTATGCGTACAAAAACTAAACTCCCTGAAAATTCACACTTAACTTTATTTAACTGTGTCATGTACACCCTCATACAATATGTTACTCAGTAGCTTTACAGACACATAAGCCTGAGATAAAACATCCTGGTTTTGATCAAATTCCAGCAATCAGTATACACATGTTTGTATGTACATGGTCAGCTGCCTGGTCATCGGTGCAGAAATGTGTATGTCATTTGTGCTGAGATGCATGACTTTATCAGTAACAGTCTGTCCTGACTACATATGACCCAATACTCATTTCAGTTCTATTTTGACAGTTTTTATCCCACATTGTCCATCTTTCAATGCACATTGTGGACCTGAGTATAAGTTAGTGGAGCAGTTTATATGTCTTACAGCAGATGGTGGTTGTATAGTGCAGTACGGTGTAAATATGCTCTGTAACATCCATAGACAGACAATGTCAATGTTGATCTGCCAGTCAAGATTCAGGCTATGTCCATACTACTACATTTTGTTTGAAACAGCGTTTTCAAGCTAAAACGATGTCTGTACACATAGGCATTTTGGCTCCATTTCCTTGAAATAACAACACATCTGAAAACACATATCACGTGACCTCTGACGTACACTGGGCCTGCTCCTGCCAGTGAAAACCGTAAGCATTGATATGTAAGTTGCAGAAAGAGCAAGGCTACAAATGAGAAAGCAGCAATGGCAAAAAGCAATATCAGGGATTTGCAGAACATGCTATTAGAAATGGTAAATGATCAATATAGCATTTTTTTAGTCTTGATGACTTTGTACTTGGTTATCCATGTTGCCTTCTTCCAGAAGGGGGTCGTGTGATAGAAGCTTTACAAATCAGCAAGGTTATGTCATGATCGAAAACACCCAATCAGCAAGCGGATGTTATTATCTACGTCATCGCCTCCAAAAATCTCAGTTTCTGAACTCAGAACTGAAGTTTTCAAACAAAAGCGGGGCCAGCAGCGTTTCCACACTTCTTAGCAGCTCTAAAGCTCAGTAATGTGGACGGAAGGCATATCAGTAGCGTTTTCTAACAAAAACGTTTTCAACCAATAATACCATAAACCATGATGTGTCAGCCATATCTTTTCTGGTGATCAGTACAGTAAGAAGTGGATTTTTAAAATCAAACCCCTTTTTGTCTCTCCTTGGTGCCCCTCCTTCAGCTCGTCCAATAGGTGGCCTATGTCTTAAAAAAGGTCTTATTCGACCATTGCAATTTTCAGACATGAACTAGGGACACAATTTTCCAGACATTTTCTGCAGCAGGAGATTGTTCACACAACAGGAACATTTCCAGAGCAATCAGGAAAGAGATGGTGCCTGGGCGGAACATGCAAGAGGCAGGACATAACGTTTGAATTCCATCGAAGAAATCACAACTCGCGTTCTCTGTGATCACGAAAAGCTCTCAAATGTTGTTGTCTTTCCAAGTTAACATATTTTTCGGCATCATCTACATGTACGGCACCTCTTTTGCACCCTGAGGTATTTGTTATTTTTGTTGGTTCTTTTGCAGTTTTGCATCCCAGGCGACACGCTCACGCGCTCACTGTGAGTTTTCTGGAGATGTTCTTGCTGTATTCTCACATGGGCTCATTCTGACATTTCATTTTACTACAGGCCTCATAGGAATAGTTCTGGCAAATGTCTGGAACAACTGACTCAGACATTCAGGCATTCTCACCTACAGCCCCTCCAGAATTTGTTTTGGAATATGTCAGTTCAGTGCATGTCACAATGGAGATAAAAAGTGCAACAGAACATACAGTACACGCTCTCCCACTTCAGAAGAAGGGTGGCTCTGGGCTTATCAGTGACCACAGTGTGCCGTTATCTGTTTCCTGCTAAGCAGGACTTAAGTTAGGCCTCTTTGAGCTATGTATCGTATTGAGTCTCTAAATGAATGAAAACCCAATGACTTTTTAAATTTAAATTTTAATTACATTTGTTCTTTGACAGCGCAATCTCGACACCAGGTCAATTTCACAGCAGTATGGAGCTTTTGGTTATATGATATGAGTAACACATTAAAAATGACCAAACAGCACTTGCCATTCTTCAGCATGCCTTCCTTCTGCAGGGACAGTTTTCAAATCCCAGTGGCTGAACAACAATCATTTCTTTTGTCACATACAAAGACAGAGATGTACCTATTTTTGAATCTGGACAATATTATTTTTTTTGTAACTCAGTCTGTTATCATGCAGAGAGGCTACAAGCCTGGAGTTCTGCAGTAAGGTTACAATAGAGCGCTTATGTTGGAGAGGAACGATTTACTGCAGAAAAAAACTGAAATTCACATTATTTTGTCACATAAGAATAGAAAGCCTGTTCAAATTAAACCTGTTATGAAGTGAAAATGGGACATTATTGATGTTGCCCCACATATTCTGTTTTGAGACTTCCACCGCCAATCAAAGATAAACTGTGTCAGAGTTATTTCAATTCTGAAACAAGTCCCATGGCCCAGAAAACCCAGGGACAACCCTGTGGCAACGATTGTGGCAATAAGGTAAAACAACAAGTGAGGAAAAGGCATCAATCAGAATTTTACTGACCCATTTGAACAGTGAGTATTCAGACCATATTAAGACTATGCAAATGCACAAGTTGAGGTATTGCCCTTTAATACCTCAGTTTCAGTTTTATGCAATGCATGTAGGCTCTCAGATATTTGTAATATTCAGACAGACTTTCAAACATGACAAGATGCAGCTCTTCTCATCTACCTAAATTTCACAAATGTCTGTTTGTATGTAAAATGCTTACCTCTTGAACCATTCATTTTTATCATCTGTATACTTGTTTATTGCCAAGGGCCCAGGGAAGTGTAGAGTCGAATTTGGTGCAATTTGTATACGTGATATGTTTAATATTAACGAAATTGGAATAAACAGGCAAATAGCAGCTTGCACTGAGGTGGGGCAGGGCTTAACAGACATGTCTTCTTCTACATCCTCTGATAAACTACAGCAGCAGTGGGCAACTGGCAGTTGAATTACAGAGCTTATATTGTGAAAGTTTTCTAAATTCACTCTGCACTATAGACTGTTTATAAAATGCTCTGCACACCATGTCCAGAGTAACAATAAACAAGTGACAGTGTAGTTTTGGTCTGTTTTAGGAGGGCTCTGTTTTTACAGCTTACCTCAAGATTGTCACAACAAAAGATAAGATGGTGATAACTTTCCAGATTTGTTCTCTGTGTGCGTTTTGAACCACATGCAATCAAATCTTCTAGTTGGATCCTTGATCTTCCTGGATCATATTTCATAGCCTGTACGAAGATGCAAGAACTGGGATGTTGGAGCTGAGGAGTAAACAGTGGTCACATGTTCATTGTATTCCATCCATATCTACCATTTTAGATCATTTCCCTGACATCAACACTGAGACCTGTATAATAGTAAAGCTTGACATCTCTTCTTCCTCCTCTTGCTTGGCCTTCTTTGGGAAACAGCATAATAGTAATATTAATATAATATTACTGCCATCATCTGGTAAGGAGTGGGACTGAATGGACAGCGTTTTGACAAAAAAGATCTGATATCTAACTTTTTCCGATATTTCAGAGGTGATGTCTAATGAACCAGCCATAAAACACTCCACTGCACAGCACTGCTTTACATAAGGAAACTGGCATTTACTTAGTAATACAACACCAAGATCCCAATATGAGGAGGGTAAATCCACTGAAACTGAAAAACTATTTAAAAAGTGCATGAAATAATGAACTAAAAATACTCCCCAAACACACAGTTCCCATTTCATGTTTTTACATATTAACTGTAAATATATCATTATGAACACATTTTATTTGTCCTGGACAGAGTCACTGTTTCCCCTGGTTTACAGTCTTGAAGCTGAAAACTAACCTATTTACCAAACAGACAAGACAATGGCATCAATCTTCTCATCTAACTGCCTGCCAGATTAAATGAACTTCTCAAAAGGACAAACAATAAATTTCCTCCAGTGCCAATTTCATGTCAAACAGACACATTTACACATAAGATGTGAAAGACATCCTAAATTTCAACATTTTGGATTATACACATATTTGCTTTCTAAAAGCGAGGTCAGAAGATTGACATCAATCTTAAAGGTTCAATGTGTAGAATTTAGTGACATCTAGTGGTGAAGTGTTATGTTGCAGCACCTCACCCTCACCTCACCCTCACCTCACCCTCCCCTTCCAAACATGAAAGAGAACCTGTGGTAGCCTTCAGTTGTCATAAAAACTCAAAAGGTGTTTAGTTGTCCAGTCTGGGCTACTGTGAAAAAACATAGCGGCCTCCGAAGAGTAAATAAATATATAATAAAATGTAAATATTAAGTATTAAAATATAAAAGGCTCATTCTAGGATAAAGACATACTTAAACTTAAAACAATTCATACAATTAAGATTAAACACACTCGTGAAACATCACTTTTTTATATGCAATTTCTGCCTGTAGATTTCTTTCACCTAAATCTTACACACCAGTACCCCCATTGCCACATCTCTGGTTCAGATTGAAATATTTTAAAAACTATTAGATGGACGTTCCTGTTTGGGATGTACTCTGGTGAGACCACCATCATTAGATCAAAATTTAAGACCCAACTGCACCTTGTGTTATCATGATGTACGTAGACAGCATGGATGTAGCTTGTATTTGTGCCAAAATATTATATACCCAAATGACACTACTGGAGTTTCATCTGACCTACTTCTGTTAAATGCTGCCACATTTCTGTCTGAGTATCTGCTCAGTATCTGGGAGGGGGGAGCATGAAGAAGTTTCTGTCAGCAGGCTAATTTGAGGAGTTGTGCGACTCATGTATACAGCAGACTTCTCCTCTGTACTCATTCATACACACTATGTCAATGATATCTTGTCTGAATGTCAAAGGGCATGCAGTGAAATTAATTAGTGTTTTAAACAGCCTTTCTAAATAGCTCGTATGTGCCTACAGTTACTTATTAATGTACAGTGTTTCACTTCAGTGTGTTTGTTTTGACCTTCCACAGCTGCTCTGAGAGGAGCTGACCGGATGGATGTCAGAACATAATGGCCTGGCCGCTCACCAAAAATAAAGGAGTTTGAATGACAGGAAAGGGGCTGTTGCAAAGACAGGAAACCAATCAGTCTGGAGGAAACAACACTGCAATGTTATCCATGGCTGCCTCACATTTACTGAACATTGACCACAGGACGAGTCTGCTTTTTCATCTGGGGCCTTAAGACTTAGAAGAAATTAGAAATAAAGCCACAGACCGTTTCAGCCCAGAAACATCACCTTGAACCCTGACTGAGGTTTCAAAGTCAACTATCCTATTAGAGATAGCATCATAGCTGTGTTCAAAACTGGCATTTGTTTCTTAAAGGGTTCATCCTAAGGGGAGTATGAATGTGAATTTTCTTAACAGAATGACTGCAGAATTATCACCTTTTCAATCTATGTGGCCTTCAGGGCTTCCCGTGGGCCCTGGACATTCTACTTCTAGCAACGCTGTGCCAAGCGAAGTCATGATGACATGCATCTCAGCTACAGCCTCACAACAGGGGGTAGATGTCTCACGTTGACCTGCTGTAACTTTGCTTTCAAGCAGAGCCAAGCAGAGCCACAACCCCCTCTAAACAGAACCATGTCACCAGAGCCAATGGACTGGCTCAAGTGGTGTATCATCACAGGCCCCGTACACACAGTTTTTGTAAATCCGATCAAAATCGGACGGCTCTAAGTACAGCAGTGAATGCACTCAGATTGGATATAGATCCAATCACGCCACACCACATTCGGAGGTGGTCCGGGCCAAGTGTGCCGTGTGTTGATTTGTTTGAAACCACTGGCACAATATCAACACTGATCACCACATAACGATCAATACTTTCATTGAATTGGTCAAATCTTTCTTCACAGCTGCACCAGATTCCTTCAGACTCTCCTGACTCGTCTCTCCTGACTCTTTCACTCGCCCGTGGTGACACACACATAGTTAAGACCAAACAATGATGTTTTGAGCCAGACTGAGTTTACGGATGTGAACGTGAAAGTGGTCACAGCTGACACATTCAGGATGATTTTGACACTGTGAACAGACGTACTTAACGCTGGCCACTTGTGATCGGATCTCTCAGGACAGATGTTAATACCAGATGTGTACAGGGCTATGTCACACGCAAAGTGGAAAATGGTAATTTACCAACAATATTGACATATTTAATGATTAAACATATTAGAAACTAGAAATATAACAATAAAAGATGAAACAAATATATATGTATAGAAACTAATGAGGACCCAGATGCTACATGAGGAGGAATCAAATGCACTGTAAATATAAGTTATGAAGTAGACAATCAGGAGGACAGTGGTAAAAGAAAAGGTGAGGTAAAGAAGAAAACTTAATCAGAAATTAACCAGGGAATAAACGCTGGGAAACTCCTGGAACGTTGACTGAGGACCAACGACACAAACTGATACTGAACAACAGAAGACTAAATACACACAGTTCGGACCCAATGCTCAGGGCCAGGCGGATAAATTCTGCAGATAATCCAGAGGCTCTCACTCGGACATATCAATAATGAACTCAAAGTGCAGAGATATAAATCCAAAAACCAAACACAAGGTCAAAGTCCATAAACACATTGAGTCTCACAAAAGATCCACAAAGTAATAATCAACAGTCGACAACAAAACACAACTTCCAAACAGGGGCAGAATCACTCTAATATTTATATTGGCTTCTTAAGTCCAGAAACTACCACAATTAAACTGAAGTTTAAAGCAGACAACACTTGCAATATTTGTGTGAGATGTAAACCTGTGGTGGTTGATGTTAGTGTAGCATTTTTATGGGCATCAGAAAACACTCACTGCATCCAAAACGCCTAATGCTAATTAGAATGCAAGAAACATTATAGCATGTATGTGAATTGCATACTATTTAAAGGAAAATATTACTGTGCAGGAACTGAGGCAATGACAACAACAACAACAACAACAACAACAACAACAACAACAACAACAAGACACGAAATGGAAGTGCTGCACCTACAGAGAGTAAAGAACTTGAAACAGGAACCCTTGAGTACTTGTGCCAAATTCCAGGAAATGTTGGTTTAAATGTTAACAGTACTCAATTCTAAAAATGTTTTAGTTGGTTACCAAGGGAACTGTAGCATGTGGAGAGAGAACATCTCTGGGTCTCTGCTGTTGTCTGTAGTTAGGTGACCTGGTTAAGACGAACTTTAGTGCCGATACAACAAAGACTTGAGAAGTTCAAGCCTAAAGTCTTTGCTGTGCCACTCCTCCATCAACAAATTATTCACTTAAGTTCAGGAGAAGAAGCAGCCATGAAAGCTGACTTAGAAAATCGTGAAGGCATAAGAGCCTGGACAAATAACTTTTTGGTTCAAGTTGCAGCCACTGAGGGAGTTGACCCTTGTCTTGGTGCGAACCCTAAGGCAACACATTTATTAACAGATGCTCCCGTTCTCCAATGGATACATCTTGCACCCTACCAGATACACATTTGTGAGCAGTCTTCACAAATCCATCATGATTTATGCTGTTATATGACAGAAAAATATGAAATTGGAAATTCAGCTATTCATATCATGAATGGATTTTCTAAGATCTCAGACAGAGCTGGAGCAGAAATTGGAGGAAAACAGTCAGCTGGAGTCTAATTTCCTCGGTTTCATGACTGAGGTCTGGAGTCGAGGATTGCTTTGAACTCTTAATGGAAAATGGAGAATGTGATGATCCACAGAGAATTGCATGGCAATGTAGCAGCAGCTGTTGAAATATGTTGCTGTGAAACAATAGAAAATCCCGATATGTCTTAATCATTCTATGATACTTTTTTTAAGAACAGTTAAATGACACATTTATGTCTACCTTGCCCTGTTACATGTCTATCACATGAGTGTATCTCAATGAGCAACTGTCTAACTGTTCAACCGGGATGAGGTCGAGTCCCATCAAAACTTAACACAATCTTTGAGGGAGTTGGTTGTACAACCATCCAATTTCAAGCACAGCCACATCCAACTGCTTAGGGGCAGTGTGTGTTAGTGGGTGTGTGTGGGGGGGGCTGGAAAGGGAAATGAGAGGTAAGGCGAGGTGAGGGGAAACATTGAATTCAGCCAAATGTAAAAAACAAACAGTTCTTCTCTTCCTGTTTTGGTGACACCCACAGATCCCACCCAGCTGCCCCCCCTGATGGTGGCAGGGGGTAGGGCTCGCCCCCACCAGTGCTGGCTGTCACTGAAGGTCAGACAGAAACACCACCGGAGTATAAATCAGGTCAAAGCCTCCAACTGCAGCCTGCAGGAAAGCATGTGGTTAGTGGAACACAGCAGGAGATAAGATTGGCCCCACTCTGATGTGTGTGAAAACAAGCTCAAATCTGAACCTTCAGTTATACAATATGTATGAAGCCTGAACACTGGCTATCTTTGAAAAATATTTTTTTCAACCTGTTATCATCAGAACAAAATATAATTGTCTGGTAATCTTGAGATTTGCTTTTCCTTCAACATGACTCAATCTTGTTATTTTGTAAATGTTATTTTGTCAAGATAACATAATCGTTTTAGTGGAGAAGAAACCTTTCATCAAATTAAGCTTGTCTAAAAGTTAATTTAACAACTTTATCAACCAATAGCATCTTGAACATTGTGTCTATATGGTATTTTTTTCTGCTGTTAAACTCAAACAAAATCACCTCAGCCAGGTCTCCCTCCTGGTATATACTGTACACTGTCATGATTGAATTTCAAGAACTACAGTGAGTGAGCCAACAAGTATTGGTGTTGAGTGTGTTGGACATTCCAAAAGATCTGGGTGTATTATTACGTTATGACCCCATGTGTGGTAAATGTGTCATGGACAGCAGATGAGTTATGAAACGGTTGGAATTAACAGCAGCTTGTTGACAGATCACATGCAGCAGAGCTCTGACAACAGCAGTGCAACTTTGCCAACAGGGCACACTTGTGTTATTAATAGCAATGACAGCACACATTCAGTCACCGCTGTAAACTAAGGCTGAGGTTATGGTAGAAGGTTGGAGGCTATACACGTTTAGAACATTCTTTGATTACCTCACCAGGAGTTTATGCATTCATGACCGGTGACCTCTGCTATTCATTTAGGTTTTGTTTAATAACAAAAGCTATACCATCTTACAAAGCTATACCATCACCAATTCAATATAATACATTGGGTCTCATGCAAGAACCAGTTGTCTCAGCACATTAATTTAATAAGTGCCTTATTTAGAATCTTCTCCAGAAAAATAAAATTGATGTGGCACAGAGTTTCAAGCAACAATAATATTATTTTTTTATGGAGGGACAACAGAATGTCCCATAAACTTACACTTGGTTCACATGGTATTACCAAGTTGTGAAAAATATGTTCCATTACAAGGGTTATATGGGAGATTTTTCCCTTTTTCTGTCCTGCTCAAAGTTCCTGTTAGTTAAATTGAGTTTCTCTGGATCAATAATGGACAAAGGATAGACTAAATGCAGAGATTCTGAGTTTTTTTAAGATGTGCTGTCACTAAAGCCAATCAGTGCCCATGAAACTCAACGGACTCAGGTCCTGTCGTCTGAGCTAGAAGGTGATCAAAGCTGCCACTGGTCAGCCTCAGGTAGCACTGATGTTCGCAAGTAATGTGAATTAACACAAATGATCTTTCAGCGTGAGCCGTGCCAGTTATGGTGTAAACGCAGTATTATGACCACATTTGAGAGGTTTTAGATAAAGCAGGCCAATTGCATTGAAAGAAAACAATTTGAATATAGATATCTGAAGTAAATGAGGTTAAATGATAATTAGATGGTGGAGTTGTATGGGCTTTAAATCTCTGTTGTGATGACATCAGTCAGCACAGAGAGGTGAGTGGTGGTGGTGGGTTTCTCAGGACGCAGAGGGAATTCTGATGTCAGGTGTGTTGAAGGATAGCTCTCTTTCCCACTGTGTGTCCCTCCACCTGCTCTGGTGGTTAAAGTAGAGAGATTCATCTCCCTCCAGCTGTTCCTCACCAGGAGTGAAGGAAGCTCTATACTGCTGCTTAACTCCCCCTGCCTCACCCTAACCCCTCCAACTACTGCACCTCCCCTGGAGAAACAAGTAGGTCAGATGTGTGTGCATATACATCACTGAGCCACTGGTGCTGTCTTCACCTGATAGAAGGTGCTGTTTGGCACTTTAAGTCTAATAACTGACATGTTTGTAAACAGATGAGAGCCTGATGGAGTCAGTCTTATCTCTAGTGCGGCTGTGGCTCAGGAGATAGAGTGGGTCGTCCACTAACCAGAATGTTGGCGGTTCAATCCCCCCATTCCTCGTGTCCTTGGGCAAGATACATCGAATTGCCCCTGACAGTGTGTGAGGGATATAACCATATATAGAAAGATTCACACTGTGAATAGGTGAATGGCAAAACTGTACTGTGAAGCGCTTTGAGTGGTCATCGAGACTAGACAGAGTCATACAAATTTGTATGGCTCTGTCTAGTATTTATACAGAACATTTTATTTAAATTATTCTGAAAAGTTCCCTTTTTTTTGATCGGTACATGGAGGTTTTAAGGTGAACAAGAAAGAAGATGCTAGCTTAACACTGGAAGCTGCCACCATGCTGATTGAGTAACACAGCGAGGTCCTAGCCACACAGTTCAAAACATAATTTAGTCTATGGACTCAAAACTAAACCAAACATGGCTCACAACCTTTGTCAGCAAGGTATGGATCTTAAGAACGTCTCTTTGGGAACAATGCACTATCATCGCATTTGAAGTTGTTAGCTAATATCAAGATGTCATGACAGAGCTTTAATATACTGGGGCTAAGGCCTGCTCTTATACCCAGCTCAACTTAATTTTACAATGTCCAGTGGATCAGCTCAGTCGAAGAGGAACAAAAGTACATCAGAAACCCCCTTAGGCCCTGAAACCTCCATGAACCTCCATGAAGGAACTTTTCACACACTTAGGACCCATTTGACGAGAGATGGTACAGCCAGTAGCTATTTAACGCAGTGTCTCTCATATATAAGCTGATGTTGGTGATTTGTTTACATGTATGCTTTATCACATTCATTCACCCTGCCCATATCTGCTATTACCACTCATTATTGAACCGTAAAACTTAGAAGTGCTATGTTTCATAAATGTGAGGGTGGTGATGGTCCTGTTTCCTGCATTTGGTGTATTTAATATGAGGGTTTCTGAACAAGCAGAATCACAAAAAAGTAAGTAATAAGAAACTTTGAAGCCATTTTCATAGCAATGAGCTTCTCCAGTACTTTGCAGAGCAATTTTTTACTATCATTAGTTTGAATGTATATGCTAAACATGTGCACTTCTTAAAGTGCACAGCATGTCTTCTTTGACCTGCAAAGAAAAATCCAACAGTCAGATGTGCTAATTAAAAATGTATCGTTAAGTGCAGGGTTTTTACTTTGTGACAGCCTTTCATACTTAACATTTCCTGTTAGACTGAAATTAAACTGAAACTGTTTTTTGGGGTCACCCCTCTTACTTTACTTGACTTGACTATTTCATTTAGATTAGTAGTCATGCCTCCTCAGCAGGCATCATTCCACACATCTTGGGCAGGATGAGAGGAACTGTCATCACTTTGAAGATTTCAGGCTGTTGCACAGCCGTGGAGAGAATGTAGAGATCTGGATCGGATAGTGGGATGCAACAGGAGAGGGGGCGCGGCAAAGAGATAATCTGTTACATCTCAGGAAGGCTGAGAGGAGTAAAGTGATGTCTCTGCAGCAAAGTCAAAACGTAAAGTTGATAATAAACTCACAAAATTCTCATTCTTTGCCCCGAGGTAATGTGTTGTAATGACATTTTCTTACAACTCCAATAAAAGCATTATGCCTGCGTCAACCAGTGCAGTTTCAGTCTGCACATTTAACATTTTTTTTCCAGACACATGTGAGGTCACTGTGACCATCAACCTTTTTACCACTGAAATCTAATCAGTTCGTCTGAAAGTCCAACTGAAGGTTTTTACCAAATTTGAAGAAAAGCCCTCGACCTTGAGAAAATAGACTCAAATGAAACGGTAGAGTTTGGTGCATGTAAGTGATACTGAAGTTGTGATATCTGGCTCAGAGAAAAAAAAAAGTAAAACGAAAACGGCCTTTATTGATTGATTGATGATTGATAGAAAGTAAAAGTAAAGCTGATCAGTGCATGAAAAAGCATTTCTTGCCTGTAGCATCTCACTAGAATAAAGAAGCTGCATGTTGTTGCTGTTTTGCTCGTGACAATGCAATGCCTTTTCCAATGATGTGAAGTAGATTTGTTGTAGCAATCAGCTTTTTCTGAGCTTGTAACTTCACTAGTGACAGTTTCTTAGGATGTGGGGAGAACAGAGCTCATACAATCTTCTGATTTCCTATGGATTATTTTGAGGAATCAGGGAGCAATATTGTTGAGGTTTTCCTGCACTGTGAGCACTATGAACAAGATTGCACCCCACTGTTGTGTCAGAAATATCAGAGACAGATCTCAAGACCTACAAAAATAAAATCAGTTTCCTCAGCCTTCCAGGCCATACGAGTGGAAACAGTTCTCTGGTTTGTGGTTCTCTAAACTCAACCCTTCCCTCAACTTAATCTGATTATGGTTTGATGACATTCAGTGCATCTTATATCTGTCGAAACACAGGGTTCAGGGTAAATCACAAACCATTTAAACCATAAAACAACACAGCTGTATTTATGTTGCAGGGATGGGATGTTTTCTCTCCACAGCAGTGAACCACTGAGACAGTCCACAGCCACTGGCCACAGTGACCTCGCCAGGTCAAAGGTCAGGCTGGTGGTAGATGACACTCAAGGCTTTCTGTTTTGTGAGAAATATATAAACAAGTCAAATTTCTATTTTATTAGAAGATATATTATGTCTTCACACTGGTTAAATCTGATCATATTTGATGTTGTTCTTATTGTTAAGTACTGTGTGTGTATCCTGATGAATCTCATTCCTCTATCATACAATTCCCTCATTTTTTAACACTTTTAAAAAGACATAACAGTGAGCTGAACTGTTGTGCGGGTGACATGTTCCCTCATCTGAACTTAAGTTTATTTTAACTCAGACCCCGACACTCCATCTTATGCCATCAAATACTGTACTCCCTAAAGTCTGAATCACACTAGAGGATGTTCAACTCTTGACTGAAAAAGAGTTCAGACATAATGGCAGATTTAACCGTCTTTTAATCTTATAATTGTTAGAACGCCTTCTTCTTCTTCTTTCTTCTTCTTCTTCTTCTTCTTCTTCTTCTTCTTAAGGCGGACTCCCGCCACTTTCTGAACTGGAGTGTTGAACACTCAAGTGATCGAACGTGACTTCCGAAGAAAAACAAACATGGAAGACCGACATGTGTTCTGTTTTGCAGCGAAAAACAAAAGAAAAAAAAACAATGGAGGACATCATGGCTATGAAGACGGAATTGGCGTAAACATTTTGCATTTGGAAATGTATTGTTGTTTTTAGTCGCAGCTGTACAAGTACGCAATATCAGGTTGGTGATGCTCCCTGGTCAGCTTGCTTTCATTAGCTATTGCGGATTTCTGTCGGACCCGATTATCAAAAATATCCAACATGTTTGATCAGGGTGGCTCCGATTCAATCAGTAGCATTAAGATTATTTTGTAAACCCCTCACACTTCAGGATTATTTGAGCAGATAATCGGCACAGACTGACCTACAGTCGGGATCACCCCGCGATTGTCGGAAGGGCCAAATCGGGTGTAAAATCAACCCAATTGTCCTCAAGTGTGCACCACAGTGCACCAAATTGGACCAATCAGCCACTGAAAAGAGTCTCAGACGAATGACACACTACAGACTTGTTTGGTTAAAAGAAAAGTTCCCTGAGTCCAGTGTAAGTCATCATCCGTTAGAGACTTTATTAAAAACTTTTGCCATATAAAGTCACTGTAGATCACTCATTCAGTTCACACTCATAACAGTTTACTCAACAACTTTTATTTCAAAAAATACAATGTGCAGAATATACACCAATACACATCTTATGTTTGTAGTGATTTGTTTGAAGCTAATTACTACAATGAGTGGAAACAATTAATTACTGTAACATGCTCACATGTAAGGAGTAGGCACCCAGGGAGTTATTTCAATTCTAGGTCAAACGGGGGATTGTAAGATTATTTTACCAACTCTGAGGAAGATCTCAATTTAAAAAAAAGTAAAGGTTCCCACACCAATTATTTTCACACAGTCCCTAAAAACTACAATTTCAAGCTGTTTATTCCCAACAATTTAAAATTAACAAAAAGTGTTAATTAAACATTAAAGTGTGTTCATAGTACAATATCTGATTTTAAGATTAACTTCTTCAGAAGGGACCATTATCCTACTTCAGAAGAAGAAGAGGTTATTTAATTAAAAGAGCACCAATCAAACCTTAAACTAAAGAAAACCATGAATGTGTTAATGTAATGAGAACTTGGTGAGAGATCACATAATGTTTGTTTCTTGTAATAATTCCAGGAATATTGCATCTCCTCACTAGTCCACACAAGAATTGTTTCTGCTGTCAGTTTTCCTCTTTCCTGGACCAGAAGCTTTAAAGTTATGTAAATTCTGTACCACGTGGGATTTGCTGAGAGTAAGAAAAATAATTAACAACATCAACCTCAGTTAATAATTTCCTGTATAATAAAAGGCAAAAGTCTTGTGAGTGCTTTTACATGAGCAATTAAGAAATGGTTTAAGCTAACATTGTGTTTTGGCATCAGTGACTAAGGATTAATGAAATGCTTCTGCAAAATGTTAGTCAATTTAGTCCAACACAAAGAATTACAACAACTCAAAACTAACGTGACTTAAAGGCCCCATATTTTACTGTTTCTGGGATTTAATTTGAGGTATTGGTCCCCTAAGATGATATATCAGTGGTTTAAAGTCGAAAAAACTGCTGCAATGTGTATTTCCATGTCCTCTCTTCTGCTTCTCTCTGGAGCTGCAGACAGAACAGGCTGTTTTCGTCTTCCTCTTGAGGCCCTCCTCTGATTGGCTGACTGCACTTTGAGTGACACGCGACCAGGCCTATCACCGGTCTCACTCTGGCGCATTTGACGATCTGTGGCTGTAAACACAGCTGAAAGTCACGTTAAGTTTTAGCACAGTCAGCCAATGTAGGAGTAATGTCCCGAGTTACAGTACGGAGTTTCACAACAGAGTTTCAGTCCCAAGTAACGAGTCACCTCAAGGTTACTCCGTAGTGGAGGTGGGGAGCGGGGGTGGTGGGTTCGGAAGCTGGACTGGTACCGGCTAGGTGGGGCTGAGAGACGAGTGCGAACCCATATGACTTATACGGGGGAGGAAGTATGAAACAAGACGTTTCAGTAACACATTTCTTCGAATGGACTGAGTGAAAAAGTCCACGGAGTGACTGTTTTCGTACTTTGAGGGAACCTACTGACCCCCTTCAAGTATCATAGTAAAAGCCCAGAAAATGTGTTTTACACAATATGGGCCCTTTAACTTATGTCGCTCTATGTTTGTGGCAGTCAGTGCTGCAGTGAGGTGTGTGGGCTGAAGCCAGTAACCAGCCCAATGACCCACGTGAAGCATTATAGCAATCTGATTCTGGATCTGAGTCATTAACACAAAAACATGTCCCTCTTTTGGGACAATGCATATTTTGTTGCTCTGTTTGCAACAACAGATGCAGCATATTGAAGCTTTATTCAATGTATCTGCTAAAACTATGGAACAATTAGATTGAATAGAATTATAAAACGTAAAGAGAGCACAAACACATTCTGTCCTCCCCACAAAACCACAGCCCAACACCATCCACACAATCAGCATTCACTTCCACAGATAAGTTGTAGGGCCTCTGTGACTCTGCTGCATACTTCAGCTTCATAACTCATGACATAGCGGATGATTTACAATCAGTGTGAGTTGCTATAAACTGCTTGGGTTCCAGCGTTTCCCTCAGGAATGTGTTTTCCTTGTGTTGTCAGCTCTCCTCTGTGACTTTACTGTCACTGCATACTCTTTATGAGTCATGAGTTCAGTGGTGCTTGTGATCTGTGACACAATTGCAAACATTGAAAACGGATTCAATGTAAACATTTCATAGCCTGCTATCGCCAGACCAATTTGCCAGCTCATATTTAATTTCCAGGGGGCGCTAGCAACAGTTGCAAAACAGACTGCAACTAATAACAGCAAGATGTGTCTCGTGAAATAAAAACATAAACAGACGAGGATGTGTATTTATAGAGCACTTTTCTAGTCTTGATGACAACTCAAAGCGCTTTACAGAACAGTTTTGCCCTTCACCAATTCACACACACATTTATATAGTGCATCTATATGCAGCACTTACTCTCTATCACACATCACTGCCAGCACAGTCATTTGGGGTTCAGTATTTTCCCCAAGGACACTTTGTTACATGGAATGGGGGAATTGTCGACCTTCGGTTAGTAGACGACCCGCTCTAACCCCTAAGCCACAGCCGCTCCATAGCAGAACAGACTTCTCCACTCCAGCGGCAGCCATCTTGGTTGTTGATATAAATGCTTCGTGGTCTCAGTGGATGCTCCACTTTCAGTCATCATATAAAATTTACGCCATCTTGTAGTAGTAGCAAGTAGTAGGCGGCTGTGGCTGAGCGCCAGAGCGGTCATCCCCCAACCAGAAGGTCAGCAGATCGATCCCAGTCTTCCCCATCTGCATGCCAAAGTGTCCTTGGGCAAGATGCTGGACCCTGAATTGCCCCTAATAGAAAAAAATGTGCTGCTAATAGATGAACTGTATAACTGTGTGAATGGCAAACTATACTGTAAAGTGCTTTGAGGTCATCAAGACTAGAAAAGTGCTATATAAATACAAACTATTTAATCTATATGGACTTTGTGATTGACACCAACCTGACTAGTAATCCATGTTGTTGTGTCTGTTGTGCAGATGTTTCAGTCATTCTCTCGGTGGTGTTTCCTCACAACAATTGACCCTTGCTTTCCTGCAGAACATCAGTGTGTTACCTGGCACCATCTTTAGCAGCAACCTTAATTAGTAAATGTGAGACATCTTCACAACCAGAAAGAACACAGTGAGTTTGGTGACATATATGTGTATGGCTCAATGTTTTGCAACATTCTAGATGAACTGTGAACAATATGGAACTAAATCCCTCACTGGACTTGAACTTTTATCCATCTTAAAGGTCTATCATCACAAAGCTGCTATGCATGGTTGTATTGACTCTGATGAGATTATAGAATATACACTCCCAAAGACATTTTCTTAAGTTTCTCTAAGCCTTACGGGACATTTCTCTTATTCATCCAAAAGCAAAAACTGAGGTAACGAGTTCCCCGGTCTCCTCTCTACCTCCTCTCATTGTGTCTGAGCTGCACATCAGCAAATCTGTGCTGGTGAAGTGTCAGAAAAGAGAATTTTTTTTCTCCATTCTTTCCCATAGTTTTTTTATGAAATGGTTGCTGCTGATAAAGTCTGAGTGGGAAATTACTTTGTGTTTGGGGACATGATGTAAGAGCCTGCTCACAGTAGCAGAAAGCTAATTACATTGTTATTATCCCGGTTTGACGACCTTGATAACTCTTAAAATTCACCCACGCAGTTTTTCAAGGTTGCTAAAGTCATTTACTCAAAGATGATGAAATTCTTCAGTTTCAGTTGCTGTTTTATCTCTCTCTCTCTGTTATTATGTCCATCATCTGCTATTGTGTTCATTTCCACCTCTGTCAATAATTACTGCTTTTTGAGATTTCATGATACATTTCACTTCTTTTTCTGTGGGATTTTTTTCTGACAAAGCTGGCATGTAAGATGTGGGAAGGAGTTTGAAGGAGACTGTCTGAAACTGAAAATCTAACCGATTAGTTGTTTGTGCAGGCAGTTGGGTGAGCTCTAGACACACAACAAAGTCAGAAGGAGGTTGTGTGGATGGATGCAAACATTGGACTTTGACTCAGGAGTCTGCTGTTTGTATCATGCATTTCATTTGTTGTGACATTAGAGATAAATCAACATAGCAAAAAGAATTTTAAACATTGGAGAGGTGATGTAATAACATGCGTGCATGTTGTATATATGCTTCTATACACTATCATTTTTCAACTGGGTGAGGGTGTCTGATTGTTGAAAGACCCAAAACAAAAAAGTATATTTCACAAGGTTCTTTCTGGACCAACCAGTGACTACCAGGAACCGGTTGGTTGACTACCAAGAACAGAGTGGTGAAAGCTGGAGAGACAGTCGACAGACCGAAGAGACGGCAACGGGGCAGTGAGGGTTAGCAGCGCGACCTGCATCTTCTGAGAGGGAGAACCCACACTAAGCTACAGTTCAAACTACTGAAAATTACCCCCAGGGATGCCCGAGGGGGGGATGAGCATCCCATTCGATGGACCAGAACGGAATGCACTTGCTGTAAGGTGTGTAAGATGTAGGATGAAATGCGTGCAGACGGTGCAAGTGGCACAGCGCTCAGGAATTACCCCTGGTGAGATGCAGGAGGAGCTAGGCCTGGACTCAACCCACAGTGTCCAGAGCCTCCAGGTGACACAAGCCCCAGATCCACGCAGAGTAACAGAACATCGGCGGATCAAGTGGCCCCAAGCTAACAAGGAGAAGGAGTGGCTTCAGTTCGAGCAAGTCCCAGATTCCATCCTCGAAGCAACGGCCAAGGGTGAAGCAGATCGATGCCTCCAGTTAATGACCACTATCATCGTCAGCCTAGCAGCTGAGGGGTTTGGGCTGGAGGAGAAGAGAGCAGTGAAACTGCCCTACACCGTGAACAACAGAGCGAGTAAGATCCACCAGCTCAGGCAGGAGCTGAAGAGTTTAAGGCGGCAGTTCAAGGAGGCAAGGGAGGAGGAGAAAGGACCTCTTACAGACCTGCGCAGCATCCTCTGCAAGAAGCTCACGACCTTGAGGAGGGCCGAGTGGCATAGGAGGCGGTGGTAGGGAACTGCCTTTCTAGCGAACCCATTTGGTTTTACAAAACTGCTGCTTTGGCAGAAGCGCAGCGGTCAGCTCACCTGCCCAAAAGCTGACAAATTGACTGCCACCTCAGAGATACCTTCAGTGATGAATCCAGGAAGCAAGATCTGGGCCACTGTAAGTCCTTGATTAATCCACCTGCACCAACTCTGGGCTTCGACGGGTAGGAGCCCGGTTGGAAGGAGGTCCAGGAGGTGGTTAAGAAGGCAAGAGCGAGCTCAGCCCCAGGACCAAGTGGGGTACCTTAGAAGGTATACAAGAACTGCCCAAGGTTGCTCTCCAGGCTCTGGAGGATCCTGAAGGTGATCTGGAGGAGAGGCAAGGTAACTCATCAGTGGAGGCATGCGGAGGGGGTGTGGATTCCAAAGGAGGAAGACTAGAAGAACATCGATCAGTTGAGAACCATCTCGCTGCTCAGTGTTGAGGGGAAGAAATTCTTCAACATTGTTGCTAGGTGCCTGACATACTACCTCCTGAGGAACTCCTAAATTGACACCTAGGTCCAGTAAGGAGGGATCCCGAAGGTATCAGTGGGTCTGGAGCACACAGGCGTGGTCACCAAGCTGATCAGGGAAGCCTGGGAGAACAAGGGGGACCTGGTGCTGCTGTGGCTGGATCTCACAAATGCCTATGGAACCATACCCCACAAGCTGGTCGATGGGGCTCTAAACAGGCACCATATACAAGGCAAGTTCAGGGACCTAATTCTGGACTACTACAACAGCTTCAGTTTGAGAATTTCTGCTGGGTCTACAACCTCAGAGTGGTACAAGCTCGAGAAGGGAATCATTAGTGGATGTACCATTTCAGTGATCCTTTTCACGCTCGCCATTAACATGCTGGTGAAGTCTGCTGAGGTTCAGTGCAGAGGGCCCCTCACCAAGTCCGGTGTCTGAAGGCCCCTCATTAGGGTCTTTATGGATGACCTGACTGTGACAACAAAATCTGTCCCAGGGAGGAGGTCGATCCTAAAGGGCCTTGAGGAGTTGGTCACTTGAGCTTGTGTGAGCTTCAAGCCGGGGAAGTCCAGATCCATGCTGCTGAAGAAAGGAAAGACCACCAACAAGTTCAGCTTCGTACTTGGCAGCAACCAGATACCATCACCAACACACAACAGGGCAGAGAGATCAGTTCTGACGAGCAAACGTGGATCAGTTAAAACATCTGTTGTGCTGTTTCTACCTCTAATCTGCTGAAGCGCTCTGCCTTGTAGCAGGAAATCTCTGCATTGATGAGCTTGGTCAGAAGAAATCCTCTCAACAGAGAACGCTGAAAGTCAGGACAGAGGAAACCAAGACATGTAGACAACAGCAACAATTCAGGGAAATAAAGCGTAGCAGTTTATAAGGTCAATAATCTTTAATTGGTCAAAGGAACACTGTGTGACTTTTACTGAGAAACAGCGCCCTCTGCAGCCACATGTGGTGATTGGGGTCCATGCCAGAATGACCAAGTGGTTTTCATGCAGAGAAAAAACTAAGTCTATCAATGTGTTGAGTGGAGCTTCGACTGCGTAGTTCCACTCACTGAACTGAAACATAGCTGAACGGTTGATATTACCCATGATCCCCTGCTTCCTGAACCAGAGGAGCTGCTGCAGTACAAATACACAAAACTCTGTCTAGAATTCTTTATATTTAAGAGTTTCTTGGCAGAATATTGAAGCAAAAGCTTGTTTTTAATGACTTTTCTACAGTTCAGCATTACTCTTGAACTTGCTGGACCTGATTCTGAGTAGAAAATTCTATCTTGACTTCTAGACGTATTTAGGAAAACAAAAGCAGCTGACTCAGTGGCACTTGTTGGCCTTTGTTGTTATTCTGTCTTACATCTGTGAAGAGGGGAGGATCTGGGATGACCGGACCAAAAGGAGGAACATCCTCTCTGGCTGTGACACACCTGGGAGGAGGAAATACAGAGAAAGTATGATTAATAAACCAACTGGTTTTGTGAGCTAATATTAGCTCATCACACATATTGATCAGTATTGTTGGGGATCGGTTCCAGACAAAGGAATGGTGAGGCCTATATCACATTTAAGAAGCCTGACTAGAGTTCGTCTCTAACATGAGGCCAAAACCCCCAGAATGCTTTTGGGGCCTCCATGTTTTTTTTAACCGCCGCCCGAGTTTAAACTGCAGACCCCTCGGCCCCCCCTGGAGGGAGGCCAGACACCTCCTCAGGTAATAAATACTGAGCCCCCCTGCAAATTATTGCTTTTTCCCGTGTGCTGAAGATAGGACCAGCACCTCTCCCGGTTCCTCCAGATGACCCAGACACTTAAAGGGAGCAACCAAACGTTTGTAATTTCTATTTTTAACTTAAGTTCATTCTCTTTTATTTTTGTGAACTTCCCTTTTTTTTACCTGAGCTTTATTTTGAAAAGACCGCGGCAAAGTCGTTTCACTCGCGGGCCGAGTTTCACAGACTTTTCCCCCGATCCAAATTCACAGCTGCAGAAGAGCAAGAACATTCGCACTAAGAGCAAGTAAAATTCGCCAAAAAGAACGGCAAGATTCCATTCGCCACGAAAGGCAAGATCCATTCGCCAGGAGAACGAGACGAATTCTCTCCTATCCGGCCCCGCTCGTTTCCCGCTGCCACCGCGCGAATCAGCTGTTCTAGAGGCCACGAACACAATTCACTTGACTTCCCGGAACGCGCCGCTCGCGCATCAACGATCCGTGGACCAGCAACAAGTAAGAGGCTTATGTCTGGGCAGAGACTAGTTTAAACATTAGCGTGTTATTATTTGAGTGTATATTTGTGTAGGACCGCCGAGTCCCTTTGTTTTGTGCCAGCGCGTCGTGACGCGTCTGCATTTCCGGCCACACTGCCGTACTGTGTGATTGTCAGACCTATTTTGCGGAGATTTTAACCCATTAAAAGATCGGTACACAGCTGGACGGATCCCCGTTCGTCCGCTTGGGTACCGAGTGGTAGAGTCCCCGCAAAACTGTCTCTGGCGGTGTTTGAGATCTCCTCTGATCGTTCTTTGCATGTTTCCTTTTCTCTCTCTCTTCTCCTAAACCCGCCTGCACACACGTTCCGACCTGCATCCACATAATTCAGGTGTTATATGTTCTAAGGACTTAGATAGTGCGATCGCATCTCGACGCCATCCGGCGCTTTGAACCACGAGATAGCATCCAAAGGTTCTCCATTTCCTGTTGGTCAAACCACGAGTTTAGACCGCCATCTTGTTTTCAGTAATACGACGTCATCCCCCGTGACTTCGTATGCCATCTTGACTCCCCCTTTTCTCTCACACACACACACACACATAGACCTGTGCTAGTGTTGTGATCTTTGATATAGTGGATTCTTGTTAGGATAATAGTCATAAATTAACATTCATGTTATTATCTTTAATAAATTCTATTGTATTTAAAGTACCGGTATTGTGTGATTATTTGTGCATATGTATGTGAATACAGCTGGAACATGATAGCCAGTGCTTGAACTTTAACCTTCACTGTTCATGTTATAATCATTAATAGTAAATATTGAGATTTTATGAGACTGATCTTTACAAATTGATTGTTGGTCCCTGATACCAGGGTGGTGCCCCGTCTTTGATAAATTATAATTACAAATTGTATTATTCTTAATTAAAAATTGTATTGTTTCTCATTAATTATTTCATTATTCTTAATTGGTAACTTTATTGTTTTTAATTAATAATTCTATTATTTTGATAAATATTTGTATTTTAATAATCATATTTTATGATTATTAACAATTAGCCAACATCAAGTCTACCTACTATTGCACAACAGTATATACATATGTGTGGTGGTTAAGAACAAAATATTCCATTCCATTGAATTGTTCTTCCACCAGGGAGCAGTGCAGAGTTCATTTTTTAATTGTAAAATATCCATATTAACTCGTAACAATTTCATGTGATCAATGTTTTAAGAGAGATAATGAACGGATGGATGAGTAGTCCATCCGTTCTTTTTCTGTGTATCCAAACTTATGATGGGACTGTGTATTTACCTGTTATATGTATGTTTGTGTCTTTCAGTCCGTTGTACATCATGTGGAATCTCCCACCAAAACGATTGAGTTCCTCCATGGAGAGATCAAGGAAATGGAATTTGAGGGAATGGAGCTAGCTCAGGAAAATGCGGCACTGAAGTGCATGATGTCCACAAATGATGCTAGGTGGAAGAGGGACAAACAGGCCATGCAGGATCAGATTGATTCCGCCAAACAGGGGCAGGCCTTTGACTCTGGAAGAGCCATGCAGACAGAGTTGGAGGACGAGCTCAAGGAGTTGAAGCTGGTGTTGAAGGACAAAGAAAAGTACATCTACAAATTGAGTTCTCGTCCTAGAAACGATCAGATCGAGAGGGTGAAAAGGGAGCTGAGCGACAAGTGCAACCAGGTCAAGGCGATGGAGCTTTCCTTTGACAAGAAGATGAAGCACATCATCTCTGAAAAAGATGCAGTGAAAAGTGATCTAGAGAGGCAGCTGACTGCTGAAAACTCAGCTCTGGCCAAAGAGAAACAGCTCTGAAGAAGCAGGCTGCCGAAAACACTGCTGTGGCTGCAGAAAACGCTGCTCTGGCTGCAGTGAAAGGTGCTCTAGAGAGGCAGCTGACTGCTGAAAACTCTGCTCTGGCCAAAGAGAATACAGCTCTGAAGAAGCAGGCTGCCGAAAACACTGCTGTGGCTGCAGAAAACGCTGCTCTGGCTGCAGTGAAAGGTGCTCTAGAGAGGCAGCTGACTGCTGAAAACTCAGCTCTGGCCAAAGAGAATACAGCACTAAAAAAGCAGGCTGCTGAGAACGTAGTTATAAAGGAGCATGAGGCCCTGATACTGAAGAACATTGAGCTTCAGGTACGTTAAATCAGATCATTTTAGATTTGAATTATATGGATTGTAAGTTTGTTTCATGTTTAGACTTTGAGGAAGAAAGTGTTGACACTTATGTTGTCTCTGTCTTTTCAGGAACTCACCTTTGAGACCGACTCGGACAAGGTGAAGGTCAAAAAAAGGAGGAGGAGGAAGGGAGAGTGAGTTGGAAGATATTCCCCTGCTGGAAATAAATGATTGTTTTATGTTGACTACTTTGTTTTCATTGAAATGCAATGAATCGCCTGTCCCTTTTAACAGCTGGGGCCAAAGCCAAGGACGACTCAACTGATCAACTGAAATAGCCATTTACAGAGATCTGCCATTCAACTAATAAAGCATTTCTTTAATCAATCTTACCACAAACACTTGAGCCCACAGTGAAAGCTCTGACTCCAGGTGACAAGCACACACTGTGAGTTGGCTTTTCAATATGCAGCAACAAAGAGCAACATGGAAAAACACTACAATACGATGCAAAACTGCATTTCACTAAACACAAACAGTATATTGATCCTAAATGTAACACATCAGATATCTGGAAATTTACCAATTAACACCATCTCCTCATACTTCATTTGCAAACACAGAAAATATGTTTCAATGTCTCATATCACAGACCCTCAGATTGACCATGTGACCCTCTGGAGGGTCTGAACCAAATGGTTGAGAAACAGTTATTTATGGAGCTCTTTTGAGCTGTATATTGTAGAGCAGCCAGGAGCAGTTCATCAAAGTATAAAACATGTCACTTCCTGAAGCCAGCAGGTGGCACTGTGATTTTAAGTCATGATTTCTGTGTAGATGTCATCAGGCCGGGACTCTTGTCTTACATGACTAGTGTTGTGCCATAATGCATCAAACGTGATACCATAAAATGGTGTGCCTTTTGGCATTCAATAAATTTGGTTATCAAAATTAAATATTAAATATTAATATTTTATTATTAATATTAAATAACTTGAATTGATTAAAGTTACCTCGGGGCACCACCCTTCAAAGAAAGGAAAAGATAGCCAATTTATTGATTAAGTCTCATAAAGAATCTAACTACAAATTTGGAACTCTGATTAACAATTAAATTAATAACTATAACCAAAATTACCATATAGATAGTTAACTAAGTTGAAGGATATGGGGTTCTTGACAGTGTAGAGGTTGGCGAAATTCACTTATGCAACATTAATAAAAAAACATTTGTGAAAGAAAAACATTTATTATGAATATAATAAAGTATAAAAACACAAATTACTAACGGTCTAATTGCTAAACAAAGATAGGTATGTGTGTATACATGTGTGTGTCTGTGTGAGTCAGCGTGCTTTCAAGATGGTGGCTGGCCAAAGAGATAACACCCTTCCCCACCTATTGGAATGTTTACGACCTGTAAAGATATTGAGGTGAAGAGTTATGCGTGTGTCTGTGTGTGTGCCAAATTAGAGAAAGTTACTAGATTGGATGCAGCGAAAGACTGTGAAGAGCATAACAGACTAACATTACTTTCTCAATAACTTGTACCCAAAATATCACAACACCACAAATCAGACTTATAAACCTCACACAGAATCAAATAAACAGTCTTGCTTAGCCTAGTATAATTATTAAGCCCAGTTGTGTTACCCGTCCGTGGAAAGGGGAAAAAGGAAGTTGCTGTGCAGTTCGCAGTTTTGTGTCGTCTTGCTGGTCTCGGTTGAGCGGTGTAGCTCAGTTGCTGAAGTTTGCAAGCAGGACATCGAGTCGCTGCTAGGACGTTGGAAGAGCTTGGAGGGCGAGGAGGTTTCCTTGGTGAGATGAGCTGGAAGCTGCACCTTTGTGCTCCTCTCGAAGAGTTGGATGGGAAGAGAAGATGTGAGCTGGAGAAGAGGCTCCACAGCCTTCCCTCCTGTGGAAGGATTGTAGGAAGAGGCAGAACTGGCTCGACAGCCTTCTCTCCTTGGAGGGAGTGTAGAAAGAGACAGAAGAGTTGGATCAACCTGGCTTTATATTGGCCCGGTGACCTCACAGGTCATGGGGTCCAGAGTGACCAATGGGAGTTGAAACCTGTGTCCCTGGGGGGGGTTTCACCCTCTGTGCCCCCTGGGAGACTGAGTCTTGGAGGAACATGCGGCTTCAGGCTCTTGACTGAACATGTAGGCCGAAGTGTGGTTTCACAAAGAACCATGGCCCAACACTAGTTTGGACTCGATTGGACCAAATATGTCCGAGATACAGAACCTCATGTTTTGATGGCGTGTAATCAAACTTTGATGCCACGCCACGGTCACACCGTGTGATGAAATCAAATATACCAAGGTAGTTTATATCTCCATCTTGTTGAGATGACATTCCCAGATGTTGAAGTTGATCTGATGAAAGCCCTACAACAAGTTCGTCAAAATAAAAATGTGGAAAATGTAGAAAATGGCCACTAAAGTCAAACTGTTTGGTCTAGCATATCTATCCAAGAGACTTATTTGTTTGTTATGAAAAGACACATGTCCCTATAGATTTTTGTACATGTCGGCCAATCGTGGTGCCGGGGCTGCCCTTTAGGGGGCGCTAGTCAGTTATTTTGCCACGCCCATTCCTTAAAACCATCTGAATGTCTGCAGGGGGCTGTTACACAAATGTAGTTTGAGGGAGATAGACCCATGAACACGGAAGTTACAGCAATTTCGTGTCACAGCGAGTCGATGAACTTTAACGCCACACCACTATTATGGCGTTTGACGAAAAGTCACAGTAATCTTATGCCTACATTACCAATGTCTTGAGACCCATTTGACACAGTTTGACATGGCTGCGGGCCGTGGATCAGGAGGAATACATCCACGTGTAAGACATGCAAAAAACAAGACATTTCCTGTTTCCACCAGGGGGCGCTGTGATTTGAAATCATAATTTCTGTGTAGATGTCATCAGGCCGGGACTCTTGTCTTACATGTCTAGTTTGGACTCGATTGGACCATGTATGTCCGAGATACAGAACCTCGTGTTTTGATGGTGTGTAATCAAACTTTGGCGCCATGCACATCAGTCACACGGTGTGACGAAAAATCGATCTTTGAGGTAGTTTTCATCTCCATCTTGCTGTGATGACATGTATCTCCATATGAAGTTGATCTGATGAAAGCCCTGGGACAAGTACATCAAAGTAAAAATTTGGCTAAATGCCCAATATGGCCACTAAAGTCAAAATGGCGGGCTTCCTGTTGCTTTTTTCCAATTGCACCTCTGACATTTTTTGTTTGTCTGGTCATGATACACCTGGGCTACGATTTTTGTGAAGATCGGCAAAAGCTAACTGAGGGGCTTTTCCTTAGATGGCGCTGTTGAGCCATTTTTCCACGTCCATTTCAAATTACTCCAGAATACAATGACTTTTTGGGGTTTTGAATTCCCTGCAAACTTTGGTAACAATTTGAACATGTCTAGGCCCCGAAAAATACAAATCCTTCGAAATACAATAGGGCCTCCTACCGTTCGGTGCTCGGGCCCTAATTACATAATGGCATGTGTCATTTCATAGACTGAACTGAAAACAAGGTAGTTTTATTGTCTGTAGTGTTCTCACCCAATGCATATTCCTAAATGGTTCTGTGTTTCATCAAGTCACATCTAAACTATCAGCATCACACCATGAGTGTGTGTGTATGTGTGTGTGAGATCGTCAATGGGGCCCAGAAATATTTTGCTCTGGGGCACAATAACAGGTTAATCCGGCCTTGTCTTCTCCCGCTCATCTCTGTAGCATCTCTCTCAAGCACACACTTTGTAGTAGTGGTGCAGCAAACATAAACCATATTTAATTCTTCCACCTCTGGGCACAGACAGTCTGCTCTGCTCACAAAGTTATGTAATTGTTTGTCTTGCAGGCCAGTTCTAACTGACCAGTGGGAGGTTTAGTTGGGAACCCTAATGCCTCACCACTAGTTGGCAGGGGGTTAAAGGACAACTCAAGATAGGCAACAACCCTCAGAGGTGAAATACATGAAACCTCCCACCAGTCAATATATAATTAAATAAACTCCTCTCTGTGTCTGCCAGATGTTACAAACAACTGTATATGGTGATAATTTTTCATTTTGTTTGCACTGGAGCTGTTTATAGATAATCTATTAATGATAATCACAGACCACTTATCTCCACTGTGCATCAGTGTTTACAGAACCAGTGGAAATAAAACATGACAGGAGTGCAGAGTGCCAAGCGGCTCATGTCTCAGTTCACTGCAGAGATGCTCCTGTGTTTGCACTAAGACCTTGATCTGGGTCAAATCTGCAGGGGACAACAAATAATCAGAGAGCTGGCACAGCAGCAACTAACATGTGACCTGCACAGTCTACTTACGTCAAGATTCTTCACAGTGTGGAGATTCACTTCCTGTTTTGCAACTCAGCTTCTCCCCTGGCAGCAATTCACGACCCCACATGGGCTCTCTGCCATGACATATCCTGGTGGTTTTGGCTTCAGTTATGGTAGGTCCTGCCCCTCAGCAGCTGTGATCTGCGCATTCCTACCACAGTAACTGAGGCAAAATAAGGATGGACAATGCCACCCAGGGGTAAGGATCCCCAGGAGGATTTATTTTAATATGAGCTCTCCTCAAATACTAGAAGTCAGCTACAGAGACACGGATTCTGACTTTAGATTGGCACTTTCTTTCACAATAGTGATAAGATATATATAAATGGCTTGGGGTCATAAAAACAGCAGACCATAAAAATACTTAAAATGGGCATAAGAAAGAAAAATATGTTAATGACAACTTTACAGATAACATTGCTAGGACACAAAAGTAAAACTCAGTCATGTGGAAATACATACACAATACACTCGCCAGACATGTAGGGGGTTTAACTGATTGCTACCAGGGCACTTGGGCCTCGGCACACACAAACAAACACACAAAAACACAAAACAGGCAACCATTTTGCACCACCTCATTAGTCTGGCAGCGGAACTAGGAACGAAAGGTGAATAAGGTAAGTAGCTGAGGTAAAAATCACAAATATATAAATGTATAAAAGTTACTAGCAGAACCTAAAAGTTGGCTCCAACATAATCCTGACAAATTCACAAACAGCCAAAACAGCAGCTATGAACCCTAAAATAGATAATTAAAAACTGAATTATATAAAATGCAAAGCTCATAAAATAAATCAGTTTACATTACATACCTCAGACAGTGCAATTTCTGGCAAGATCTGGCTCCACAGTCACTGTTACTCAACTGAATGAGTCAACAACAAGGTAAGTTTTACCTTTGTGGGCTTCCATGCAACAGTAGTTCCATAAATATCCAGGCTTCAGGGCCTGCATGGGCCTGTAGTGAACAAACGGTAAAAGTAATCAATGAAAGTCTTGAAAACAGTTAATAAAAGACAACTTTAAAAACATACCTTGCAGGAAACTAACCTGTTGCTGCCACCAAATGCATCAAGACTGAACTTCTGAACGCTACCTGCATACATAAGCTTTCAACAAGACAATATTCTCCAGGTGTGGGTCTGCTGTGACAGACGAAAAAAGGGTGGGGCTTCCATTGAGCAGGGAAGATGGGATGGTGGTATTACTAGGCCTAAAACCAACAATCTCAGCAGGTTCTTTCTTTATGAGACTCACCTTTCTATCCAACCCAACCACACTACCCTGAGCTCTTATATATTTCTGTGGATGTGGGAATGTGGAAACAAATCAGACTATAAATACAATTTACTTTCACTGCACAGTATGTGTGGCCTATATGTTTTAAATTGTATATATTCATTTATTTGGACAGTTCAGAACATGTTATGTCACTGCTAGTGACAGGCTCCATTACAGTTGTTATGTTGTCACCAGCTGCCACCCTGTGGTCCTCGGCCACCTCACACACCTCCAGTCTCTCACAGCGAGGACACCAGCTCAGGTTTTAACTTTGGCATAGACTCAACAAACAGTGACTGATGATCAGCAAGACCAATTTCAGTTTCATGTTATTACATTTCATTCATATTAAAAATATTAATTAGTTCCAAAGTCATAGCGCTGTGATAAAAAAAGCCGTTCATATAAGTGATCTCTGTTTTTCTTGTGTGTGTGTTTGTTTATGTTTATCCAAATGAAAAAGCATTTTTTTCAGTACACCTGCTTCTTCAACGTTTTCAGCCATAGAACATAACAGGGGGAAAAGAAAAAATTCTGTCCCAGCACCAAAAACTCTAAAATGTCAATTACTGACATTACATTATACATTGTTATTGTTTTAAAAGTCACTTTTACTCGTTATTTAAATTCAATTAAAGGTTGGGACTTCTGTTTTCTAACTGGGCTGGTTTGAAGAAGTCGTTAGAAAATGTCTATGACGTAGTAAGGTTGGGGGGGTGCATTAGGAGCAGGCCAGGCAAGGTGACGGCACCACAGCCGTTAAAAGGTATGACAATGCCTGTTCGCTATTTAAATGATTTTACCTTTAACAAAGATGAACACATTTTGTGTTTAGTTCACGGGCAAAGTGCTGGTAGCACTTGGAACTTAAATTGTTTTATGTTGCATTGGTTTTATTTGTCAAACGTATAATTTTTAGTGCTGCAGGTGGTGTTGGCCTCCAGTCATTGGGAGCGGCTGGTGCAGGTGGAGTTTAACTGTTAAGTTGTGGTGGTGTTTGCTGTGGCACTGGTTTAGTTTGTGTGTATTTTAGTTACTTACATCTAGTATATCCCCAGTGAATCAGATTACTATGCGACACCACTGCAGCAAAATATGTGAACTATTGTTAAATTTATGTTAATTACCCTGATCATACACCACACACCCAGTTCTTTCTGTGATTATGGTTGGATCAGTGACTGGACCCAATTGCAAGACTCTAACCCTAACCCTACAGAATGTGTAATACCAGTTTTAATGATTTACAGGTTTAGATGTGATGGTTCGTGTTCAGGAGACCTCTGGGCTCTGATCACTTGGCTGGGCATGAGGCTGTTGCTGTCGGTGAAACCCTGTGGCTCTCGCTGAGGGATCGGCCGGTGACTTGCAGAGAACGGAAAGCTGGTCTCCAGGCATGGCAAATGATGATAAGGCAGGAAACAGGCAGACAGGATTCAGGCAGGGCACAAAGCGTAAGTGAGTGGGCAAAGTACTGAGACAGTGTATACAAACTGGAGCTAATACTGGATCCATACTAACGTGTTGTCGAACTCTGTAATCTGGCAATGAGTGTGTGTGTGTGTGTGTGGGGGGGGGGGTTCTTTCTGCAGGACTTTATACCAAACTGTGTTGTTTTGACCAAAGAACTCCTGCACCTACATACGGACATTTGTCTCCAAATAGTGTCTCCCAGAGCACGTTGACTGAAAAAAAGCAATGACCCACGGTTAAATCTACACTGGCAGCTGTTGTGCTAAATGTTTGAAGAGTTTTGTGGAGCTTCTATTGTGCAAACCGTTCACATCTGTGCTAACACATTTTCTTTTATAATGGGAATTTTAAGCACATTTTATATCATAACGTTTCAAGTATTTGACTCTGGCTGTGACTGAAACATCTTCCGCAGATGTTTATAAGAGAATCCCAAATGAACTGAATCATTTCATGGAAAGCTTGAAGACAGACATTTTAATAAGCTTTTAACATGTATGCAGCTGTTTAGATTCTGTAGCAGTTTTATAACTGCTTGAATTCTAATCTTTCTATTTGCAGCATCAACTTGCCAGAGGGCCTTGATTGCACAACCTCCAGTGTGTCACAGCTCACATATCTCTGATGTTGGTCTCTATTCAAAACACTAGTACATTCTTTCATTGGATACACTGCCTCAGAGGCACAGCAGCTTGGCAGCTGTGTGTGTGTGTGTGTGTGTGTGTGTGTGTGTGTGTGTGTGTGTGTGTGTGTGTGTGTGTGTGGGGGGTGAGAATGCACATCTTGCATTTCCTCTCGGATTTATTTATTAGTGGCTACTAGTGCAGTGCCCGTTATAAACCTGCCTGTTTGGAATAGGCTGTTGTCTTGTCCTGTGTTAATGCTCTGGAGCTCCTTCAGAATTATTCCTTGTCACTGAGTCCTCCTCAAACAGTTCTACACTATACTGTCACTTTTTATTGTTTGTGCGCTGGACGTTGTGTGCAGAGCTTTTTATAAATATTCTATGATGCAGAATGAAGTTCGAAAAATTCATCCAACCTGGTTTATTTCCAATGAAGACTTTATAGTCAATGTTTTTCATTAAATTAAATTGAACCGACACCATCTTCAGAACCAAGTCCACAACTTTTAAAAATAAAAAGTCTTTAATTCTGCTCGATATAAAGCATTGGAGCAACACAATGAACATTGTGCTTTTACAAATTACCAAACAGGACGTGATTATATGAATGTTGTTGCCATGACAGAGATCAGCAACGATCGCCCATCAGTCCGTGTGTATCTGTGTCTGTGCCAGTCCGATATGATGAAAGGAAAATGATCAGAATGATGTGTTGGAGATTTAGACCCGTGGTTTGACCCAGTTACCGACTGCTATTGTAGTTTATCCAAGGACGTAGAAGAAGACATGTTCAACTCTACCCACAGACTGAAGGCACCATATTGATCGTGCCATTGACAATACACATGCGAAGTGTGAAGCCGATAAGATGAGCTGTGCGAGATGTGCGTTCGACAGACAGACAGACAGTTTGTGGAATTGTTAGGTAGATAACAGCCTGTGCTGCCTGGAGATGACAGTAGATTGGTTATAAATCAGTAACACAGTGCTCAAAGGTTTTGGACACAGTATTTGGGCTAATTGTATTTAGTCTTGAATCGTGGCTCTCTATTCATCTTCCATTAGAAAAGTGTCACCTGTCACCGGTGTTGAATCCAACACGTGAGCATCAGAGGTGGCTTACAAACTCTTACTCCTCACTTTAAATAAGGGTACATTTCCTAGCAAACATATTAGCATCTTTTTAATATGCGGAAGGATGTGACAGTTGTGTTTGTGCTGTGACAAGCAACAATAAGGTCAGCTGTTGAAAAGGTTGCTGTCTGTGTTCATTGACTGATAATTACTGCTGTTGAGATTGTACCCACCCAGGAGCTAAGGGAGGAAGATCCCCTGTTCACAGCCAGGCCTTTAGCAGACAGAATACACAGATAGTGGCACTGTAACACATTAGCATTGGTATAAAACACCCTTCTTACTAGGCAGGGAAAATAATAACATCACTGACCATGTTTGTATTATTCTAAAATTATGTATTATGTATTATTATTATTATTTAAAAAAAGCTTATGTAAAATAATTTAAATCACATGTTCAGCACATTTACAATGAAGAACACTTTGTGTTGACTAAGACCTTCGAGTTGTGTTAAAAAACATCTCCCTCACCATCATTTATCCTGAATGATACCTCTCTGTATCGAATAGAATAGAATACAATAGAATAGAACTTTATTGTTAACCAAGTGAAAAATTGTCTTCTGCTCACCAATAAAAAAACAACATGATGTAAGACATCATAAAAACATGTAGTAATCACAGACACAGAGTCATAAGAAAAACAGCATTAAAAAACATGTAAACAACAGGCAGTTATTAAAATGGGCATGTACACAGGGTTGTATTGGGGACTCTATAGCGCCTCCCGGCGCTCTCTTTCTCCTGTTATTCAGCTTTCAGTTCAGTACAACAATCATTGCATGACCCACCTCCCCTACACCACATCAACTCTGGATGCCTGGTCAACCAGAAGCTCTTCATCAGACCTCCCAACTTTATGCTCCGTCCCTCAACACAGCCACCGGTGTCCCAAATTCAACCCTTAACTGTACCACTTTGCCCAACCCCTTCGTTTTGCCCGTGGGGTAGTGTTGTCGCATTTCTTGGGATGTAGGTGAAGTGGCCTTCTGGCCCTTCAAACACACCTTCAACCAAAGTGTATTCAGGACCCCCCTAAAAACAAAGGGAGGAAGCGAATCAACGTGGCGAGTTGCCATGTGGGTAAAATACTCTAAATATAAAATAGAAATATAAATCCATGTATGAAATCTTATAGAATAACCATTAAAAATGTTTTAATGCCCTGTTGCAATTCCTTGAAAATCTAGGAATTGGGACACCACTAGCTACGTCATTAGCAGCCAGCCAACATTATTAAAGTGACAAACAACATTAACGTCATTATATTAACAACCGTTATCAACCAACATTATAATACTGACCTATCTGACAACTGCAGGACAGAATGGACAGATTGATCTATTGATCAATACACAGTCAGTCAGCATGTTTACATCAGTTATTTCAACGTAACGTGAGTCCTGTACTTAGAGACTTCTGCCCCGCACTGAAATGTTGTAACATGAGCAAAGAAGTTTGCGAAATCTGTGCCTTGACAGTTTTTCAAACTTCATATACGGGACACGGGAGTAGCAAACGTTACTTGTTACTCTCACTCGGACTGTTTACATGCTTCTTTTGATGGTGTGAATAGTGATTTTCCTGAAACACTTGTCAAGGCAATTCAATTACATTTTCATTTTGCTACTGGATTAAAATAAGATGACAGTAGTGAGTGTCGTCTCAATCCCTGGAGTCTAAGCGCCAAAGTCCATTCCTCTGTTCACAACTAATCAAATTTTATTCTCATTTACTCATTCTCATGTGTTTCTTCAAAAGTGTCTCCTGATTAAAATAAATTGCTTGTATCATACTGCACAGCCATAATAATGAATCACTGTTGGACCTGTTGGTGCATAGACACCAATGACCAATTGTATAAGGCCCAATGGATATATCCCATTTGTTCCCGCCTAATAGATGTAGACTACACTCTATATGAATACATAAGGACTATGTTTATACAAGCTAACTGCAGATACCCTCTATTGCAATAATTCTGTGCATCATAGAGCACACAAGCAACTATTTTCATTAGTTGAGATTTACACTGTTGGATAATATCATCTCCCTCATATTTCCCCTGTGTGTTGTTATACTCTCTGCTCTGTATGTTCTGGCATCACAAATCTATTCAAAATGCAACAAGGTGAAATGTAAATTTAAAAGCGTCTGTGATAGAGTGAGGAGAGACAGAGACTGGTTTGCTGAGCATAAGGAATGCAAACTGAGTTTAAGGATAATGGAACCCAGATCAGATCACATCAGAGAAGCTGCTTCCACTCATCCCTCCCTCTGCACTGTGCACTACTTTTTTTATTTTAAGTGTTTGGCACACTTTTTTACTATCACTGTACAGAAGATGAGCAACTTAACCATGGGTTGCAGTGGAAATGGCAAGTGTTCAAAGGCTGGATGCAGCAAAAGAATGAGAGAATATGCTGTATATTGACCCGTAGGTGTGGTGGATATCACTTCAGGATGGCAGATCAGGACACAAAATATTTCTGTTAAGTTGAGTTTCTGCCTGTATGTGGGAAGTTTGTATTCAACCTACAATGATCTGTTCGAATTCAAAACAGTGTCTAGAAGAGCATCTGAAGTAGTATGTCTCTTGCTCCAGCAGAGGGCGATCACGGTCAGCTTGACCTACTGCATGCCCTCTTGACCTGTCAGTAGAGTAAACCAGTAATTTGACGTTGCTTTGCTGCGGAAATGGAGGACGCTAGCAAGCAAAGCGGTGCTGACAATTATGACATCAGATCATCTGAGAAGCGGCATGTGGAAGTATTTTGGGTTGTACGCTGTAGACGTCAAAGTAACGATCAAAGGTGAGACTGGTTGTCAAATTTACACCATAACTACCTTACGACAAATCTGTAGGGTCACCTGTTAACAGCAACAGAGGAGGCACCACAGATAAGCGTAATAGTGTTAGTGTTTTACCTTGTCTAACTGTGGGCTAAACTTCATTCCAGGAAAAACCCACAACCCTTATATTCACAACCTCGGACCTCAGAATTGTCTGAAAGAGTCCATGGAATTTCATTTCTCATTGGAGGATTAAGTTCATATATTGTGATTTTAGTTGTACAGAGTTTTTCATCTGCATTTGTCTGAGGAAAAAAGATATTCCCTTAACCTTTGCCTCCCTATTAGCATTTGCTGCATTACGTTACCTGCCTGCTAGCTTGCTAAATTGTGGCCTCTAGACACCAACAGTAACGTTAATATTTGTGTTTGTTGCTAAGTAGGGGGTTCTCAAGACTTAGTCAATTGAATGCCAAGCATAGTGCGTATACTATTTCCTTCATTGCAACCACAAACTCGAGAGCTGCATTTGGAGGCAGCAAGAGTGTGCAACAAAGATATAGCGTACAGGTTTACGGTTTACTGCTCTTAATCTAATGGTCAATCACAGATGTGCTACAAATGTCCAAATATTCATGGGACTGCTATGGATATGAATGATCCATAGGAAGTAAATGCAGTTGTTTACTGACCCCTGACCTTTAACTAGAGCACCTATTTTCATTGTACAATTTTTACATGTACACATTAAAGACAGACTGTCATTAAAGTCACTTGAACAGTCCTTTCCCAGATGATGGGCCCCTATTCCCTCTTCTTCTACCATCAGGTTGTGTTTTACATTAGTAACCACGCTACTCGTTTCGAGGAAGATTAGAAAAAAATATTAATAAGCTGTTCATTTTATCAGACTTTAGTTTTGGTGGGTGTAATTAATAATGCATCTTGTTGGAGCCGCTAGCAGTGAAAGATTTGCCTTGTTTTGTTTTTACATGTTCTAAAAGCTTGTCAAACCCCTCAGACTATACTGTTCACTGTGTTTCTGTGCCAGTGGGTGGAGTGGATACAGTGAACACCATCAAGGGTGCTGCTGTCTATCAGAGCTTCAGTCCCACTGCCACCGTATCAGCGAGCCCTGATCAGAGTGGTGATCCAGCTCGCCGCATTGCATCTTGGGAGCTCAGGTTCCACCGAGCCTCCTGCAGTTTCCAGCAGTTGCATTTTTCGTCTTTCTCAAGCTCAAGACTTATACGACGTGCTTCTGTCTCAGCTGAAGTGCGCCTCCCCTTTGATAATAAATCCTGCTCTCTGAATGAATTCACAGTACACATGGAGAATTTGATATGGCTGACATCAAAGATGGAGCTGCTGTTTGCACAGAGGAGACTAAGGGCATGATAAATATTTGCAAATCCCTGATGCTCATGTTCCACTCTTAGACCCACTTGTGATGCCACTCACATACACTTTCTTTCAGCCCTGTGTTGAATCTCTCTTTCACCTGACCTGAAAAAAATACTTGTGCTGCAAAGAGAAAGATTTTTCTCATCTTGATTGGGACTCGCTGCACTCGTGGATGTCTCACCACATGGGCCTGCAGGGTACCCGCTCACCTTCCCAAGGGTTGGTGCTCCTATAAAGGTGCCAGTATGCTTCAAACAAACCATTTGACACAATGTGCTGTACGGCTACGTCTTGAGGCAGATGTGTGTGTGCAGCTAATCTGCTGTAAGGCAGGATGAAAAGCAGCTGTGGCCTCCTTGTGGCCTCACCCTGCTTTTCAACACAGCCAAGGTGCACTTCCTGCTGCCACAGGATAACAATGCACCCATGGGCACTCAGTTGGACACAAGTGTATTTGCTATGGAAATGGCGTGTAAGTCAGAGCCTACGTGATGTTGACATTGCTTGAGGCCTTGGCTCAGGAGATAGAGTGGGTCGTCCAGAAATCGGATGGTCAGAGGTTTGGACAATGAACCTCGAATTGCCCTTGATGGCTGTTTCGTCTGTGTAGGAACCTGATGTTTGAGTGATAGACACGCATTGGGGGAGAAAGTGCTATATAAGTGGAGTCTATTTACCATTTAAGATGGACAGCTCATTAAAAAATGTTAATGTTCTAAACCTGTGTTTTTCCTGCTGATCTCAAACGGGGTCTTTCAAAACGGACTATTCAATATTAATGTCTGTTAAGCTATATGCTTTTATAGGTTTATTCCGATATATCTGCATGGTGCTGATATACAAGTGGCAGTGAGTGTAGAGTCAACTACAGTGAGTACAGTGTGTTTTCTCAGTTTCATATAACCAACACCAGAATTCACTTCCTCACCAAAGTACTTATCTACTTCTGCTCCTATCCTAAACCATCGTTCAGGGAGGCTGTCACAGCATTGCATCTCCCGACCAAACCAAAACCTCTCCACACTCAGCTTAGTCGGGAATCGGGAAGACTCTCTCTAACAACATTTTCAGCTGCTGATGTAGAACACATTAGAAAGTATGTCGTAAGCCATTTTCAGACATGAACCCTGAAGGATGTCCGCGGAATTGGGTCCAGAATTTCTTTGAAGTTTGCCTTTCACACATGAACAACGCAGCAGGAGATTCTCTGCTCAAACGCATTGACAACAACACAGAAATCCACGGAGCGTTCAGGTGAGGGGTGGCGCGCAGCAGGCAGAGGCAGGATGTTACATATTAATTCTGCTGCAGGGGTCATGTGTTTTTATTAACAGCAAAATGACAACAAGGTCAGCCTTTATCACCAAAAGCTCTCTCATCTAAGTCCGTGTCTTGTATGTGTATGAAACCTATATATATATATATATATATTTTTTTTATCATATATCATATCATATATATATATATATTTTTCATTTTTACATCTGCTGTGTGTTAGAATCATCAACACAGCCCCTAACTTGTGGTGAATCCTGCTGAGGATCTGCTGCTGTGCCTGACATTATCCTGAGTTTTTACTCAGGGCTGGCCGGAGAAACTCTAGAGGCTCTCACTCTGGGGTTTGTGTTCTCACATAGAGCCCCTCCAGAGAATGTCAGGAGATTATCGAGAGTTCAGTGCATGTGTGAAAGCACATCTGTGAAGATTCTCAGTCATCCAGGTCATGTTATCTTCAAGCAAGTCCAGTTGCCTATGTACACTTGAACGACTTCTGAAGGTGTCAGAAAGCAGTTTTATACATATCTTAGGACAAGTTATTGGATATGTTTATTTTATTCATTTATGTCTATGTCCATATATTTCTTTTCTCCAAACTGCCCCATCTCATGTTTCCCATCACCACCATTAGCAAGCTTGTTTTCAGTCACAGCCTAAACTCACCTTTGTGAGTGTATTCCCAGGCTCCTGATGTCCTGTCGTGATATTTCACACATGTTCTCTATCAGTTGGATGGGTTCAGGTTCAAAAGTGTAGCAGAGGCTTTGGGAGGAGGAGAAGAAGACTCAGGTAGAGGAGAGGGGGGGACTCACCAAAAGAACAGATAATCATTCCCACATGTCAGGCTGGCAGAGGACTGACTGATCTGCCAGTAAAGACACAGCTTTGACGACTGCTGGGAAACACAAAGCTCAGTCAGTAAGTGAGGTTCAAAGGTTGCAGTATTGATGTGTACAGAGTGCGCAAGAGGCTCTTACTAACTTAGAGCCACAGTGTGGTAATGACACCAAATCCTATGCTACCTTTTTCTACACAGACCTGATATCATGATGTTTTACGCTTATGTCTTCAGAAATTATGCGAGAGTCAAAAGTTCCATCTGCAGGCACCGTAGTTTATTTATTGGAAACACTTGTTCCAGCAAACCCTATCTTGTTACACTGGTGGTTACAAGACACGAGACGATTAAATTCCATGAGCTGAATCAACAGGCAGACCGTAGCTCTGTAAAACAGTGCCACCAGTTTCTCTTCTTCAAGATGCGAAGGGTGTCGTCTGGAAACCAGAACAGGAAAGTAATCAACCATTTAGCTGAAGACACAAGTTAGTAGTGTTGGTCCCGAGAGAGCTGCCCCTGAAACCAAGTTAAGTACAGCCAACATGTCATCATTATAAAAGACTTCATTAAAAGGGCACTTAAATACGCAAAGTGAGGAGCTGGTGTACTTAGGTAGCACGTTTAATACCTTCAAATGATGTAAAGATTATTTGCTCCAGCTAATGCAAGATTAAATAACAACCTCACACTATCAAACAGTGTGCTGATGACTAATCTCGGGAGTTGATGGAATGGCTACAGACTTTGCTGGTAAAAAAAAAGAAGATTGATCCCAATGACTGAAAATGTTTACCATCACATTGCAACATTTGTAAAAGACATCAGGCAGCACATCAGGCTTTCAAATCCCATTTTACTGTTTGGACCCTGAACCAGATCTTCCCCTTTTTTTTTAACCCAAACGACATGAGAATAATTTTTGTATGAAGTTCAACAGAGGAAAGAGGTTAAAAATTTCTCGCATGCTTCAGTCTGCTTTTAATAGAACCTCAACAATTCCTCTGTTTACCTGTTGAATTGGTAAATGAATCATAATTCCATCAGTACAACAAAGCACTTAAAGTATATCAATGAGTGTTCTCTCACAAGCGGGACTCTAGAACAAACCCACAGGTCGGCTGTCCACTCAGCTTATTACGCCCATAGTTACATTTTACTGGTACACAACATGTAGCAGCTGTAACACTTTCATAGCTCACAGTTTTACACTTTGTATCTTTACAAACATGTAACACAGTAACCCATTCATTAGCATTGAAAAATATTTTTTACACATGCGCAAACTTGGATTATTCAGGGAGATTTATTCTACTTGCTTGTTTACATCTGTGAACTTTAGAATTAATTCTGAGCATCACTTTACAAAGTGAAAATTGTATTGGTCCCAATTTGAGCCCAAGTAGAGGATGTCTCTGATCACTGCTGCAATAATATGCAAGGTGGTAAAATCATCTGTCAGTGAAAGTATTAGGATGACAACACAGTCTGTGGTTTTCTTTTTTTAGTAAAGTAACAAAAATGATTAAAACATTCTTGACCTGAACATTTTGTGTAACACACAAGCATGTGGTTTCCAAGGACAAGTGCTATGATGAATGATGAATTCAAGCCTATGAGAAAATGTGTTCTGTTTTCCATTCCAACAGCAGCTCCATTGCCTCTGGTCATGTGTGTGCAGCTCTCAGAACTCTGCTGACATTTCCTGTTGTCTGAAGCTGGATCCGTAGCGGTCCTCTCCTGAACTGAAAGTGCCAGACAGCAGGGATAAACAGGGATTGGTTGGGCATGCTCTCTCCATCCTGTGAAAGAAAGTCCATTTCATTTTGTGGTAATGAAAAAGCCCAACATAATGCCCTCCTTTTATTTGGACACACAAAAGAAGATGGAGGTGGACAAAGTGAACCCGACCTGAGCCTGCAGGACGGTCTAACTGCAGCAGGACCTCAGGGCCCAGAGGAGCCGCTTTGTTTGACCCAGCTCAGTGAAAGCACTGGGCTTAGAACTCAGTGGTGGAGGAGGCAGAGATTACAGAGGCCGGACATCTTCTCTTTATTCTCACTGCTGAACAAGCACAATGATCTTTTATGACAGTTTGAGAGAGAAGGATGGAGTGAATGGTGTCCACAGGACTTACATGAAGATCTCAGTGTTTATTATGAGGAGGGATGAGGGCACAAGTTGAAATAAATATGACTTCATTGTGTAATATTGCGCTTTTCTTTCCTCAGGTGCTTTGGCTTAGGATGTAGTATGAATCATTCATCTACCAGTTTCTCGAGTCCACATGCTGGATTCCATTGCCCCTGATGGCTGTTAAGTCAGAGTCTGAATGATGTGTAATAGATTATAATGAGAAAAGTGCTATATTAATACAGCCTAGTTTTTGTAAACTCAATATATCTAATTTGAATAAATATTTTAATTCAAATGGTTAAATTTAATTGTTTTACCCAATAAACCATATATATATATATATATATATGAAATGATAACATTTACTTGTACAATTATTATTTCTATGTGAATATTAACTCCCAGTATCAGCCTTATATTTATGGTAATGTTCTACTGACATCTTGTGGTGAAAGACCATGGTGCAGGTCACTGTTTCAATTGAATCGATCTTCTCTTAGTTTAGATGTGTACAAAATAGAAAAAATAATAAAACTCACTTGCCCTTAACCCAATTTCTAATATATTATATTAGAAAAATACATAAAACACATAGATTCCCATTAATTAAGGTTGTGCTCTATTTGGATAGAGGCATAATTGATTTTCATATCAAAATGGCTGCTGTGATATAGTTGAAGTCTGAAGATATTTCTGCCAGGAAAACATATATTACACCAACTGCTGAAATTTGATTGGTGAGGCAACCGATATCAGATGGGAGTGGTAATGATGCTCACAGATGGTTTCAGATGAAACTACTGCTCTGATCAATCTTGAGTGTGTGTTCCTCCCTTTTGTTGCACTGCAGTGATCCTACATGAAACAATGTCTAGTTGGGTGGTGGTTGTTATGTCTGTTAAGGCCTGAGAGAAAACTGGAAAAATGTTTGCTTTCCCCTTCAACTATTTTTTCAATATCTTGTGTATCTTGTGCCACATCATTAATCATATGTGCAATGGTTCTTCAAGGCAAACTGACTAATTCTCTTTGTCTGGTTCCAGCAGCTCCACAGTGAAACACAGCTCCTTCACAAGGTGCATGTTGGGCACCCACACTCCACCAAAGAGTGTAAACCTCATCAACTGCTGCTATCTGCACCTCTCTCTGCTCCCTATATCACAGACAAATGAACACAATCCTCTGAAAAGACACTGAATTTCATGTGTGATTTCTTACACTAACAATCCTCCTGAAATAAACATTTCAACAATATTCACATCTCTGTCCTCCACTTGGACAAAGTAATTACAGTACAATTGTAATTTACATTTTTTACCACATAGAAATCTAGTATTAATCTTGATTTATAACATCTCTTTCAAGCATTACACATGTAATGTATACAAATTACTTCCCCCCTCTTTTCCAACTCCCAAGTCGCTCGCACCAGTGCTGCAGCAGTTTGTAGTGAGTCCAAACAGAATTGTCTTTCCTCCTTGTCTCCAGGTGGTGGGGCTGTGTATTCACATAAAGAAATATATTTCATGACCTGCATGTGCAAGGCACCACATCAGTTGAATTGATTTATTTTTTTTGCGGCAGAATGCGTGTGAATAGATGAGGCCATGTGCTGTAACTCTCAGGCTAAATGTACTCTTTATTTTGTCATTTAGTAATTAGTTCAACAGGAAAAATACTGGTAATTGATATGGATTTCATAAAGGCTCTTTGTAAATGAATGTAGCGATGACTGTGTATTCATTGACTTTCAGTCTATACATACAGTATGTATATAGAGACATCAGTATATACTGTGAAACCAGAGTCACTGATGAGATCTTTGTCATTGTTGATGCCACTGTTTTTACTTGTGTGTTGGGAATTTCAACCTGTTCCTGTAATTTCACATCTGGTTCAGATATTCCATATTTATATGGCTTGTGCTAATAACCATGACTGACCATTAGTTGTCCTGTGATGATAAACTTGTTGTTCCTGAAAATGGCTCCTCAGTAACATGATGCAAAAATTGACAATTGATTAAAGGCCTATTTGGGGTTAGGGTATTAATGCGTGAAGTTCTGAATATAGTAATAGTACTCATTTAAAAAAATATTTTTTACTTTCCACTTTTCTTAACAATGTTACAAAGTTCTTTACAAAGAAGAAATAAAAGCAGACAGATAGAATGAGAATAAGACAAAGTAACAGAAATAGAAATAGGATGATACAATGAGCATGTCAATAAATGTATGAATGAATAAAGAATGTTGTCTCAGCTCAATGGGCTTAAAGTTCCCTAATGCCTATAATAGCAAAAGCTTTATCACAATTTGTTGCAAGCTGTGACCTGGGTATAACCAGCAGGGCTTCATCTGTGGATCTCAGTTGTCAAGAGGGCATGTACCACCTCAATGAATCCAAAAGGTATTTGAGTTCCAGGTTGTTTAAGGCCATTAAGTGTGCAAACATCTTTTAATGACTTTGAATTTGTGTCAGTGTTTGTATCTCTATTCCATTGAGGTTTTGTTTGTACTACAACAATGGTGCCAGATAATCACACAGGATATATTCTGCCGATAATATATAATATAAAATATGACATAATTTTTTACATCTTGATGAACATCAGTGTTTGGATGGTTGGATGGATGGATGGATGAATGGATAGATGGATTTACGATGGCACCAGACCTGATGACCCTCCACTGGACTCCACGCGCACATGGTGGATGAGCACCTCAATAAATAATATTAAACCACAAATTATGTTTTTTTCTGTAATTTATTAACTTTTAGTTCTTTATAGGACGTGTTAATCAGTGAGCATTAGCGGTGTTGTTAGGTGTTTTTCTAAACTCTGGAGAGTGCCGGGTGAGCTGTTTCCTCCTGTTTCCAGTCTTTATGTGAAGTGAGGTTAACCACATCCTGACTCCAGCTCTGTACTAAACACACAGACATGAGATTGATATCTAAGCTTTCGGTCTGACTCGCAGAGAGAAAGCACACAAAAACATTTCCCAGACTGTTGATCTATACCTTTAAACTGCAAGAGGCCAAATGAATAGTTTCTTCCTTGAGAAACGATCAATTCAAGCGAATGTATTTTGCTGTTTCTTCTTTGTTTTGTTTCTACCTTGCTATGCATAATAGAAACAGTCAGATTTCAGCCTCTTCTTTTCACCTGCATACACGTGTGAAGGTTTTTGAACTGCATTCATCCTTCAAGATGATTCTGTCATAGTTTTGTATTTATTTATTAAAGTTCAGACTGTTCGAAATTCCACAAAACAAAATGTGTATCACAATTAAGACCACATATGAAAATGTACTTCTGTTCACACTGTCATTATTAAAGAATGTGAGTCAGAAGAAACACATTTGGTCCACTTTCCCTGATCGCCCGCATCAACTATTCTGGAAAAAACACATTCACATGTTGTTATTAAAATATTTTGCAGATTCCTTTAATATTATTTTTCTCAGAACAATCCAGGCACATGGAAGCAAAAGCCACATATAAGCCACGTATATTTTCTCACTACCATTAGAACATATTTTTCTCATGGTGCATTGCTTTTCCGTCAGTTTTCTAACCAAGCATAACAAAAGGTTGAGAGACGCAAAGCAGAGGAAAACCCTAAATAGCCCGGCGTCAGTTTTTTTTTTTCTCTCCCCAGATGAAGAACAGTGGTCCTCCCTGCAGTTTCTCACTAAGCTCCTCCGTCTCGGCTCCTCAACAGCTGCCAGGACCAGTGTGTGTGTGTGTGTGTGTGTGTGTCAATCAGTTTCAGTCTGGACAGTCCATCAGTTCTATCTCACACCAGAGGATTACAAAGGAAGCAGGGAGGTTCTGCATTAGGAGGCAGAGACGGTGATGATCACCATTTTTTTTAAATAAATCCCTTCTGAAGAAAACGTAAAATCCTGGGAGCTTTGTTTTATGTCACCTCCACACCCACGACTGTCTATGTGAATCAAGTGTGTTAAAGGGTTGAAATAAATCTGTTTTCGAGGAGACAAAGGGTTTGTACTCTTGCAAACTTACAATTTGTGATATCTGAATTTGACCCTGACATAGTTGTGTGTGAATGGGAGCTGCTATGAGCTGACACTATATCGCACACTCCCACTTTAGGCAAACAGCACTCCTCCCACACATTATCACTCATTACAAGGTCTATGTTCATATTTCATTGAGTGGTTTAATTCCCCTTTACAGGAAATAAACAGTTGGACAGGAGCTGACTGGGCCCCACACTGTATACTTCCTTCTCTGGCTGTTGTAATGTAAGAATATCTTTATTGCTTCTTAGTAGAACAGATGTGATCAACTTTTGTAACCATTCACTTTTAGTGTAATTTATCAACCATAATAGGATCCCAATACCTGTCTGTGATTATTGTGGCTCACATTAAGCATCAGTTTGCTGTATTATAAAAAAATGTGAGGCACTGTTTGAGTTTTTCTTTCACATATGAAACAAGTGTTTTTTAACTTTGATTATTTGAATTATATTGTGATATGATATAACTAACTCAATCTAAGGGATAATATGATACAATATGAAAGAATATGATTGGCTGAAAACCTTCCTTTTTGATAAAGCTTATAATTAGAGCTGGTTCAGGTCTGTCTTGGACCAGCTCTTACGCTGCTATAGGCCTAAATGACACATGACACGTGAAGCTTCTCTTCCTCTTCTCCCTCTTCAACACATAATATCTCATGTCTCATCAATACATGTCACTGACTTGACTTCTTCACCAGGGTCCTTGTGCCTAATCGTTGTGGCTGCAGCCTCACCGTTGGCCGTGATCATGGTTTATGATTACAACTAGATTGCTTAGATACAATATTTCTATTTACATATCTGGCAATACCGATATCATTACAATTGTCGTTGCTCCCTTAATCTCTGTCAGGATTTTGCTTTTATATAGACACTTTAAATACTTCTTTAAATGTCTCCATTTATGTTGGACACTGTCTTTTCTCATCAATGTGCTCTGTTACATCCGACATCTATTGCACTTCTGTCTGTCCTGAGAGACAGATCCCTCACATATGGCTCTCTGAGGTCTCTATGTTTTTTTTTATCCGTCATTAATTCTATCTTAAATATTTAATTTTAATTTTAATTAAATATTTGGATTTTCTTTGTGTAAGTTGTTTCTCACTCTTGATGAGAGTTAAGGGAAAAGGATGTCGCACCTTGTTAAGCCCTGAGAGACAAACTGTGATTTGTGATCATGGCATATACAAATTAAATTTGATCGATTGATTGCTGCGCGGCACAATGTGATACAATATGATGCAGTAAAATGTGATTATATTATATTACATTACATATCATTTAGCTGACGCTTTTATCCAAAGCGACACTCAATAAGTGCATTGGGTACAAACCCAGAACAGCAAGAATCATGTAAGTGATTGTATAATGATGTGCTTTGTTGTTTTGTATTGTGTCTTGATTTAGCATATTGTACTATAACAACAACATCATGATGGTATGATGTGAAATGGTGCAGGATGTGACTTATTACATCGTAATACTATGGAACAACATGATATGACACAAAAAGGTTGAATGCCACACAAAACTGATGAAGTGTATCACAGTACAGTACAATATCATAAAATGTGATTCAATATGTAAAATCTGACATGATATCATGTTACATTACGTTGTGATATTGATTAAGACATGGAAATTACGTGATGCAATATAACACAATGCAACGTGTACAATATTTAGGACATGATAGGATACAACATGACAATATATAGTGCAGTCAGAGAAGATACTTTGTAAAAATGTAAAGATTTAAACGTTGGCGATAAAATATCTAAATTAAAACTTTGCCCTGGAAGCGAGTTAATATTTTCCATAAAAATAAAAACCTTGACTACGTGACATTTACTGCAATTCTCATCATCCAGCCAGATAATAATGAGCTGAAAGATTCAGGAGAGAAGTGGAGATAAACAGTGTTTGTGTGTTCTGTTGAGATGGTGGAGGGGTGTTAGTTGAACACAATTCAATCTTGAAAAACACAGGATAAATAATTCCAACAAAGAAGAGTTTACTTCATTGATTTCATATATTTTTATCCCCATCCTTCATCTTTGCATACCTATTTTCTACAGTAATCCCACACTGATAAGATAAGAGCTTTTTTTCCTAATCTTATTTCCAAACAAAGTGTTATAATCTTTGAAAATGTGAGGTGCGTAAGGGGTTAAAACAGCCCAGTCCAGGGTTTTTTGGAGCAAGTGCACTCATGACTGAAATCAAAATATTCCAGAATGCGAGCCTGTCAGGCCGCTGATGTACGACTTGTAATGGGATGTTTCCAAACCCCTCAGTCCATATGGCTGCTGACATGCTCAGCAACACCCACCGCCTACAGAGAAGGACTCTCACTGCTCCACATCTGGTAGACAGCCTCTCTCTCTCTCACACACACACACACACACACACACACACACACACACACACACACACGCACACACACACACACACACACACACGCACACACACACACACACACACACTCTCTCTAATATATTCACCCTCTAGTTCTAAAACATCCTGAATTTGACTATTGGTCCTTGCAGGAGGCAGTGAATGATGGTGTCTGTCAAACACAATTCTAGCTAAAAGGTGAGAAATGCGGAGCCCATCTGAACGTGAGATGTGCGAGTTGTGGAAACTAAGCTCCTTTGTGACCGGAAGTCACCTTGGAAAAGCACAGGAAGCTCCAGTCATAACACCTCCAGCTCTCTCTGCTGCTCCTGTGAGGCCAACACACTAACACACTCAGCTATCCATGACCACTTCCTCTCAGATTAATGGGCCCTCTCAGTTTTCCCATTCCTGGAGAGCTGGTAAGGGGCAACAACAACATTCATTCAATGGCCCTTCATGATGGATAGACAATGTTGTGTCCTAGAGTGTTTGTGCTACACTGGAGCAGTGATGCAGTTGTCAAGAGATCGCTAAATCCATCCTATCTTCCGTCCATATATATAAGTCTCTGTTACGATCCCGGCAATTGTCAGCTGATGAGTTGTCCTTATCTTATCTTATCTTATCCATTTTCAATACCACATATCCTTTGAGGGTCATGGGGGGAGCTGGAGCCAATCCCAGTTGACATTGGGGAAGAGGTGGCTTACACCCTTGACAAGTCGCCCTTCCATCACAGGGCCAACATACAGAGACAATCAACCATTCATACTCACATTCACATCTAAAAAATGTAAGGCTCCAATTAAACATAACCCTTATCTGTGTTTGGACTGTGTGAGGAAGCCAGCCTTCTTGCTGTGAGGTGAGGGTGCCAACCATTGCATTACTATGCTGTCCTCATCAAGAGACAGCTTACCAAATTTATTGCAAGGGTTACTAAATGTGACAAATAAATCCATATTTCATTGCTAATCACTGCTGTCATTTTGTTTAGGTTACTGCTTCCAGATTAAAGGCCAATTTATACTTCTGCATTGAAGGGAACTACAGCATAGGGTGGGTGTAGCCATGTACCATATGGCGTAGCGTGATGTGCCCCCTCCCCAGATATCTAGCTCTACGTGATGTTGATGGCACCAACTCCGATTTGCGGCTTGGTAGCATATCTTCTTGATGTCTCACAGAAAAGGTTACAAAATCCACCTCCTACTGCCTCAATCAGTTCAATATCTTCTCTCTGCAGCATTGCAGTCATTGCAGTAAGAAAAACCATTGGTCAACATTTATCAGCTCCAACTCTTCACGTGGTTTAAGTCACTGTTCTGCCAACTAGCAGTTTGATGGTGTGACAGCAGAGCACAAACACACCACCACACAAGAATTAATGCTCCCAATGCTGTGGGTCACTTGCATGGGCTGATGTCAGTTTTTAATATAGTTATATAGTTATAGTTTTAATATACCCCTGGCTTTATACGGTTTATACGCTTTTCATCACACAGTCCCTTGTTGACCCTCAGAGACAAAGTTGACTCATTCCCATATGGCCAAACCACTGAGGACATCATCGCAATAGTCAAAGTACTGAGGTGCTTCCTGGAAACACTATTTTTCCTGGAGAGGATACAGCAGAACCAATAATTACGTGTCAACACTTTAAGAGTTGTAATTAAACAGTGATGATGTACAGCATTCAGACGTGAGCACGGGGATCAGCTGTAAAGGCACCATGAATTAGAACTCTGTCCATTAAAAAGTGAATTTTCATCAGCAGGATATGAGACACGCACAGAAATCCCGACATGGGTCCAAGCTTAATCCACTGACACTAAAAACATTTTCTTTCTAATGAAAGATTCAACCTTGAGAGATTCAAGACAAACAAGTCTGGGTTTATTTTTTTTATTATGTCTCAGACAGTATACAAGCTTACCTCCTGATTCAGTACTATTAATCTAACTGGGTAATGAATCGATATGTTTAACACATTTTAAGTACTGTGATTCCACAAGTATTGCGATACAATTTTACAGTTTATTGTTGAGACAGATGGCCGCTCCCACATTGAGTCTGGGTCTACTCGAGTTTTTCTTCAAGTTATAGGAAGGTTTTCTCTCTCCACAGTCGTTGGAGTGTTTGCTTGTTGTGGAAACTGGGTTGTGGGAACTGGGTTTCTCTATACTTTTGTACGGTCTCAACCCTACAATGAAAAGTACCTTGAGATATTGTGTTCTGGTGCCAAACAAATAAAATTGAAATGAGCTGAATTAAAATGTAATAGTCAGGGAGCAATGTATAGGCTGTCATGTCTCTCAGCCCTGTTACGACACTATAATCTGAAGCAGTGACCAGTGAACAGGAAAAAAATATCTAATTCCAGCATTAAAATTACTTTTGTCCACTTAGGTTTCATTTTTACTGCTCTTATAAAAAAAAGGTCAGTGTTAAATAGCATTAATGAAAAAACCCTGCAATCCCCTTTTGACTAAATCCCACAGTCTTATATTTTGGGTTTATTTCGGACTTTCAGGAAAATGTTTGAGATATACAGCTGTGAAATGTCACTATTGAAGCCAGACAGGTGGGTTTTTGTTGGCTCCACTCCTCGATGGTGGTAGTAGTGATGACCTCACTGGTGGGACTTTTCCAGAAGGACCCAGCCATGCTGGGTAATTACTTAAGAACTTGATCAAACGTCCCATACCAGGCCAGGTTTTACATCATTACACACAACACACATAGTGCACTTCCTCTATAGTCATATCTGCAAGAGACATGCATGTGCGTCACAGTACAAGTGGTTTTCTACAAGTCATTTTGCTGTATAATGAACACATACATAATGTGTCCAATTATACATTTCTAGCCACAATTAATCAGCTGTATAGGGTTGAAAATGAGCCTATGTATAAAATAAATTGCGAACACATTTTTAATTTATCAAATGCTTTTAGGGACCATGGGGTCTGGAGACCAAGGGGCATTGGCCACAGGTTTTTCAGTGTTGTGTTTCCAGCTTGTTCATTTGCCCACAATTGGCCTAAAAAATTAATAAATAATAATAATATATATCGTTAAGATGGGGTCATTTATGGTATAAACAGTACAATCTGTTTGATTTGTTCATGCTCAGTCAAATGACTTCTGAATACAAAAGTCATGTTGAAGCAAAGGGGAAAAACAATGAGACTTGTTGAATACATACAATCTGATGATACAAAGACCATAATCATCAAATGATTTTCTTTTTCACTAATAGTGACGAATTATTCACTGAGAAATCAACAAAAATGTTGTAAACAGCCTATCTTCACAATGCTAAAGAAAGAAGAAAAATTCCTTGATCCAGATCTGCACCAATATTGAATGGGATCTTTCCTGACACATACCACATCCTTCTACTAAGTCTTGTCGTAATCCATCCAACAGTTTTTGTGTAATCCTGCTAACTGAGCGACCGACAAACACAAAACACGCAACCTCATGGCGGATGTTATAATCAGAATCATAATATGCTGAGAATGTCTTTGCCTCTCAACAGTCAGAAAAGCCTAAGTTGTAACCAAGAAACCCTCTCAACTATCAAACTTATGATTAATATCATGAAAAGTATCCTGCATGATAAAACTCAGGCAGTAAATCTTAACCAGCTCACTGAGCCAAGTAGCAAAGTGCAAAAACAGTTACAGACGCCCACTTAAAGGAAAGAGTGTATTCAGGTTCTCTGTGGATCAATAAAAGCCTTATTGTGTTCACGTTACCAGAGACACTGGTCTCACCATAGTCCCAGTGGCCATTTCAACTCCCACCAGCTCCACAGAGGAGTGTTCACTTCCAAACCTCAGCTTCCCAACCTTCCACACAGGACGTGTGTACATTTCTGGATTTGTAAATGGATATTTGGGCTGTAGTGCTAAGATGAAGATTAATGGAATTAAATGGACTTTCACATCATCTGTTAATTCTGTGTCCTTCCACTGACTACCATTGGTGTTGTGGTGTCCTCTTATGATCTTTTAGAGAGAGAGAGAGAGGGAGACCACTTAACAAATCCTGAAAAGAAAAGACTGATATGCCAAAGATGGCTCCACCCAATAAGAAAATTGTCTGCTTTACAACAGCAGAATGGGAACACATCAGGCCAATCCTGTAGTGTATGGAGAGAGAAAAATTGCAATAAGTGCTTATTTTTAAGTCAAGTCATCACACTTTTAAGTGGCTTTAATCATATTTAATTGGTGATGCTATTAAGGTAGCTTTTATTCCCCATTAAAAGTTGTGGCTCTGTCACCAATTAGATAGGAGCGTATATGAGCCTGTATTCAACTTTACCTTTAATATGAGGAATGAGCCAAACCTTGTGAGATATAATTGATTTTAAATTCCACTTGAATACGACTAAGAGCTTATTTACGTAGGTTTAGGAACTTTTGTAATATGAGGTGTAATGAAAATGTTAGCCTCGGACGCTGCGAGCACAGCTTAAAGCTCACACTAATAGATTTTTTGTTTTGAAACTCCATACAGGCAAGTGTTTTAGCTCCTTATCAAACTAATCCTAATCAGTACTAATACACATGAGAACACATCATATGACAGTGTATGTCATATTCACTTAGAGTAAAATAGACGATAAATGACTGTATGTATAAGGGCAAGTATACAGTGTGATTTACAGCCACTATACCGCCCAGTGGGTAGAGGTCGCAGGTGTAAGTCTGTGTGCATCGTCCTTGAGCTGCAGTCAGGCTCACCCCCTGCTTCTGGTTTTAATAAACCAAGATGATGCTGGACAAAATGCCAAAGTGAAGTTTCAAAATGATACAAACCAGCTTTCACCACGTGATTTTAACCGGACAAATCTGCGGTACCCTAAAAATGGCCATCGAGTTGAAGAGAACCACCACCCATCTGTCTCTCTGCAGCAGCTCTTTCAGCTGCACATCCCAGACAACAGCAAGGCCTGTAACTAACACTCGTGCTCACAGAGCAGGTAATCTCATCAGCAGGCCACACACACAACAGGCTGCTGTGTGCTAAGTGAAATACAACACAGAGCACAGAGTACCTGCCAGCCAAATGGAGTGGCAGTATGTGAAAGTGGAGTTGAAATATGCTTTCTGAGTGTTGTGAAAGTGGGCTGCCCTCTACTTTTTATGGGTCAGGAAAACTGCAGGGAAAGCATCGTCTTTAGGGTTTTATCATTTTGGTGACTGACATGATGTGGTATCTTTCCTTCCTTCGCACTCTATGGAGTGTTATATGCACACATGCTCAACTTAGTTACTCATAGGAACAGAAATACCAGAACCTGCTTACCCAGAATGCCCAGCATTTATTTAAAGCTGGTATGAAGGACTTTTATATATAGATGAACATCTGTTCCATTCAAGTTCTCCCCAATCGAGTTCACACAACACAGATAAAACCTATCAGCGCCAGGTATCTCTGTATTTTACAGTATTAAATCTGGTTTATTGAGGTCAAATACAGATTAGCACTGATGTGGCTTTTTTACTCGTTGGAGGTACATTCTTCTTCTTCACTCCATTGAATGTAAGGTTTATGTATAAATATCTTGAAATGTTGCTTGATGACATTAAAGGGATAGTTCACCCACAAATGAAAATCATTGTCTCTTTACCACTATGCCGATGGAGAAGTTGGTGAAGTGTTTGAGTGCACAAAATACTTTTGGAGTTTTTGTGGGGTTGCAGGCAAATCCAATACAACTGAAGTAAATGGTGACCACTTCTTCAAACGTAAAAAAACGACAGAAAAAAACATTAAATACCTCGATAATGCTCCTGTGGTATCATCCATGTGTCCATAAGCCCCGGCATTCAAAATCCACTCAAAACGGTGTCATGTTTTTAACACCATGTGTTTAGCCTAGATGGCTAAACGCATGAACACGGCTCCAATGGAGACTTGATCATGTCTTCACCAAAACCCCCTCTGACTGGTCTTTGCGTGAAGGCATGATGCTCCCTGAGGGAGGCTGCTGACACTCTTCAGCAGGACACAAACACAGATTTAGTCAGCCCTGGTTCCAGATGACTGGGATTTGCATAAAGTCGACCTAAGTTTGGCTTTGAGCTTTTCTTCCTTCCTACTGATATTGCATGGGAATGTTGCAGTTTCCACCTGACTGTTTGGACTATCAGTCATGTTAGGCTACAGGTAAGATTTTTGAGAAATATGTTTATTTTCTTCAAATAAATAAATATGTTTATTTTCTTGTGTGTTTATATATAAATAAACACATAAGAAACTACATTAAAACTACATTTTATACATTTATATATAGTACAATATTTATGTCACAAAAGGGAACTTTTATCCCTAATCTAATAGCCCTACCAAGCAAATACTGTTGTGGGATTTTGTTAGATGCAAGCCTTACTTGGGCTGTATCTCACAAAGCCAATAGCCATGCTATTATTGATAAAGTAGCAGACCATCATTCTTTTAGCTGCAGGGAAACCAGCAAGAAGAAGGTGTCAGCAATGCACGTCCAACCCCACATGCTTAAATATCATTGAGAAATAGACTGTTTGTGAAGCTGGGATCAACCTCCTCAGCAGGGTGGAAAGAACTGTACAGACACACTTTTCCAGAGGTATTTAACATCATCCAAGAGTATGTGAATAAATGTACCAGTGGTTTTACCTCAAAGAGAATGATCGATAGGGTTCCAGTCCAGTCTGCATTTCATTTGGCAGAGTCTTTGGGGAGAGAGATATGACCTGTGAAGATGTTTATTGTGTGACATTTGGATTTTTTGATGACAGCATTGTTTGTGTTTCTCCAATTTGGAGAAGTGGATGAGTGGTTATACATTTTCCACATTGTATCTTAACAGAACGGGAGGTAGGAAGCTTTCACCAGGAAATAACAAATCACAAAAACAAAACTATATTTCTTTATCGCTATTTTCAGAGAGAGGCCCAAGTTGTGGGAATCCTCTAGATTGTACTGTTACTACAATAGATTTTACACTAATGTGTTCTGCCAATCAGAAAATTGCAGTCAAACATTTGAATTGTGAAACAACTGGGATATTAAAACAGGGAGCAGCTGCACAATCTATTTAGAAATAATAATTTTGATTTACTCCAATGAATACTGTACCCCTAAATCCTACCAAACCTGCCATTAGGAGGTATAGATTTGATGAGGTACTTTTAATAAATTCAAATATCATGTACATAGACAGATATACAGTACAATGAGATGTGGTATGGAGGTAACTGGTACATGATTCTGGGACTGTCACATTATTTGATCAAAAGGCTCATGAGACATCTTGATTACACAATTTAATTGTTTTAGAATAATGACACAATTGGCAATGGAATTTCCCTTTAAGCCTCACTTTAATGATGCACCTCTCTCTGCCACCAAGTACAATATTACAAAAAAAAAAAAATAAGGCTTGATTTACAGCACAAAAAAGTGCATCTGCAACTGCAGCTGCACTAAACAGAAAGAGGATGGCCCTTTTGTTTTTCCAGCTATAATAAGCTTTGCCCAGGCAGTGGAAATGGTGGATGAAGAAACAACTGGAGTAACTGTGGAAACTCTACCCAGGAAAAGTTGAGGGGGGGGTAATGACCTGTACAGCAACCAGGCACCAGGGGGCAATCCAGATGTTATGGTTTGTTTTTCAGGAAGCCTTCAGTAGTTTAATACAGAACTTTAGTCAGGAAGTGGTAAGCCCAGTTCAGCATAAAGACAGATAGTAGTTGCCAGCAGCTAGCCTGGTTTTGCCAAAGGTTCAATATTGCACGTATCAACTGCTCTAATGCTTATTGATTAGCATGCAGTCATCAACATTAGTTTGATCGGTGGTTCGTTGTGGTTGAAGGGGAACTTAAGAGCTGGAACAATTTCTTAATGAACAATTTATTTATCTGTCTATCTGTTCAGTGTCTCTGGCTACAGGACCCTTTAAAAAAAGCTGTTTTTACATCTCTGTTTGTGCATGGATTTTTTCATTAGGAGTTCTAGGCCAGAACAGGTCCTTTGTCATTTAAGTCTAATAATACTCTCATAATCAGTAGTTCTTTGGCTCCATCTACTGATTTAACTGAGCCAATAAATCATCACCTCCAGGACCTGTCTGAAGAACTAAAACTCCAGTCAGTGTGTGAAACCATAGGCAGTACACTTCAGGATAGTCACACACAGACAGCGGCACATTTTACTTTTCACACTCATCCATGTCATCCACATACTCTCACACCACCCGTCCTGACCCTGTCAGCCCCCGTGTCCAGGACCAGTGTTCACGTTATTTCCCGTCCTCTTGGGTGCAGCTGCACTGCAGTTCCCCAAACGTTTTGGTGCTTTTGTCTGTCCTCCAACGTGCACAGCCCGGAACTTCCAGTCACAGTGAAGATTTATGAAGCCCTCGTTGTCAGGGGTGAGCCTCTTCTGCACTGGGCAAAGGGTCTGTTCTTCAAATAATAACACCCAGAGTCAGAGCAACAGCTACATTGGTCTGCAGAAAGTAGGAGCTGTATACAATAGGAAACTGACCTTACATGAATGGCAGCTGCCAGGAGAAACATTTTTACATTCACAGATGCAGTGGAATTCAAAACATCAATAAACCTCAGTAATTTGTCATTTTCTTCAAATCTTATGTGGGAGCAAAAGACCACAGTGCAATTAAATTCAAAAATATATGTTTGGATTGCTTACTTGTACTAGAGGAAGTACTGACATCCAATAGGTCCTGCATTTAAAATTAGGTTTCTGTAAAAGTAAACACATCAACTGGGATTTGCTGCTGTTCCCCCTTCAAAGCATGAGCTAGTGATGGATGGACGGTGTAATTTTGATTGTAAAAGTTCTTTGAATTTGAATGCCGTCAAAAAGATTATTGTTTATACGTTATTGTTAAACAACTGTGTGTAATAAGTGTAATAATTCAGCTGGTTAAATTGATCTACCTATCTGTCAATCAATCAATCAAATTTAATTTGTATAGAACATATTCACAAATCACAATTTGTCTCATAGGGCTTTAACAAGCTATCTATCTATCTATCTATCTATCTATCTAGCTATCTATCTATAAGGAAAGAAAGACCGAATGAGAGAAGAAAAGAGGAAAGGTAAAGGAAAAAGTTGTGAATGGAGAGAAAAGCAAAACGACACAAACGATGAATAAAAGAAAGTAAAGCATATGAGCTTCAGTCATGTTGAACTACTATTTTATCAAAAGTAGCACATTGTTAAAATCAACCAATGCAAATAACAAACCTTCATTTAAAATTACAAGTATTAACATTTGATCCACTTTGAATATTCATAGTCAGAATGGGTATGGCGTATGACAGATTACACGACTGTTAACTAATGTCCTTAGCAAACATCTTGTGAAGAATTTGTCCTGAAAAACCCAGCTGTGGTCACAGCACCCCAACCCAGCAGAGCAGCACCGTGCAACCACACCTCCAGCATGAGACCCTCTTTGTAGTTTATCGTCCTCTGTTGACCATGGCTTTGGAATAAGGACTTCCATGGGAGTGTGGTGCTTTGATTAACACTGAGAAGATTTTTATTAATTCTGCCATGTGCTGTCTCTACCCCTCATTTCTTTTCATTTCTCTTCGCCAGCCTCCCACCCACCCGATCCCGCTCTCCTCTATTTGTGCCTCCTTTCTTCTCTCTGCTTCTTGTATTCTGGACAGTTTAACACATATGGCTCTAATGAAATATGTATGGGGAGAAAAAAGAGAAAGTGATGAAAGACTTCTTCGCATTTGTTCTTGCATATATATATATATATATATGTAAAATATGATTTTTTCTATTTGGGTTTTCAAATATTATACTATGAGTTTATTTAATTGTCGGCTGTGGTACTTGATGGTGAAATACCACTGTGGAGAAAAAGGTTTGTTTTGGATCAGACTTGAATATATGAGAACGATTTGTTTGGTTCTTGAGGTTGATATTTGAAGGTAGTTCGTGAAACATAGATTTGGACTTGCCTGACTTAGCGGTTGGAAAATGGACTGTCCTCACTAAAAAAGGCAGCATGGGACATATTTTTGAAATGCTGAAAAGAACAATTGTTTCAAGTTTTCTAGACTGGTTAAATGTGGAAAAGCATCCTCAACAATACAAGATAACATTGAAAGAATGAAGTGACCTTTGTTGACGCCTGTTTTTGAAATTGCTTAAGTCGTGTTCAAAACAAGTATTTGGTGGGGGCATGGTCCCCACACCATTAGTATGACCTATACTAATGGTGTGGGGACCTAAATGTATTTCTTCCTTATGTGGGCAAAAACCCATATGTAAGTTGTGTGTATGTATGTGTCCGCGCACACAACTTACATGATAGCAACAGATAAGGAGTTTAAGAAGCAGTTTGTGGAAAGACTAGCAGGTGACAGGGGCTTGAAGACACCCACCTGCCGAGAGGAACCTTTTGTCGGAGGCTGGAGCAGCATGAGACCACATTTCTGTACTTGTTTTCGAAAAACACCACTTGTCTCAATGAAGAATACAATTGTAGAAGTAGTTGCACATCCACTCACGTTGACAAATGCACATTTATGCTCTGCCGAGGCTCTCGTACACGTACACGTACACACACACACACACACACACACACAGCAAGGGGAGAGAGGGCAGGGGAGTGACACACATGGTGTGAATGGTCCGGCTGACCGGGCCCATCAGCCATTGGTGCCCATGTGGTACTCGCCCTAACCGCTCTGCCCAGGTCGCCCCCTGATCCCCATGCAATCCTTTCTCCGCCACACAACTTCAACGTGCATGATGCACAAAGCAAATGACAAACCTGCTGTGTCAGATAAGAACAAAGGTGCAGTACATTCATGCTACCATAATGGAACACTCCTTTTGCAGCCATGTTGAATGATCTATCTTGTGCTAAGTGGTAGCATAATAGCTTCTTGTTGCCATGTAATGTATTCGTCTTTTTTTGCTTTTGAGGAAATGATTTTAGGTGAAGGCGACGCCAAGTCAGAGGCAGCTTTCTGCTGCTCTTTAACAAATCATTTGAACGCTTTAAAATGGCCATTTATCCCTCTTGTAGTTTTGTGGTTGTTTCCAAGTTAGCCACCCATCACAGCTCAGTCAGATTGATCTTTTCCCAGTCAAACACAGGCTCCGGTAATCTGTCCACCACCATCAGTGATTGTGAATCTTTAAAACAGTGTGCTTCAATAACTGCAGTCACAATCAATGGAGTATTTCACACAGGGCAACCTCTTATACAAAGTCTAATTTTGGGAGGAAATGTTTGTGTGTTAATGTGAAAAATCCACAAAGTAGCTGTCGGGATGCTTTAAATCAGCAGATGGATTATTCACGTATGAATTTCCTTTTTGTCTCAATGTCTTTCCTTTGACTATTGAGTGTTTGTTTTCAACTTCAGAATTAACTCTCAACCCTCAATGTTCTTATTTTGATACTGTTTTGTTCAGGACGTGTTTTCTTTTCTGTTATTGGGTATTAACAAAATATATTCAGGTCCCTTATTTGACTTTAAACTCCAAGAATAATGAGGCAAAGACTGTCTTTGACACGTTTACTCTGCTGCAGCCGAGTTCCACACAGACTGTTGGTATTGGAATAGCTTCATTCTTTTTCGCTGTTGTTGCAAAGTGTTACTCAGGTGCTAAGGATCTACTTTGGTATTCTTATTTTCACTTTTGTGCAGTATTATGAAATCTGTGTCTGTGTGTATGTTGTGACTTGAAAGCGACACAACTATGGAAAATAATAGCAACATTTGAAAATGGGCGTAGTCAGACTCATGAGCAGTGAGTCATGTGATAATGTAGAATAGACTGCAGAGAAGTCGTGGGTAAAAAAGTCACCGTGTTGGCGTACGTAGCGGCTAGTGTGGTGACATCACACAAGTATCTCAAGTGTTATCAATGTTTTATGGTTTATTTTTTCCATCATTGGCATTTTAACAGTTTATGCTTTGTTTAATTGAAGTGCGCATTGAAAGCGTGTCTATCATTACACTTCCTGACTTTTCTTCTTCTTCCTCTTCTCCTCGTCTCCTTTGCCCGCCCTGTCTCCTCATTGTCTCCTCATTTCCTTCAGTACGTCCATGTCTGAGATTCAACTACTCTCTGACCTGAGAGTCACTCATCTGTAGTTTTCTGACAGGAGGACTGGAGGCTGAGCGGGTCTGAAATCAGACACATGAAAATTAAGAAACATGAACTGAAATAAAGGAATAAACAACATGCAGTAAAATATATGAGGTAGGAGAATGTAAGGTGTGGGCGAAGAAAGGGAAAGCAGTTTTTACTCTGACAGCCCTGCATTTTTTTCCATTTTATAAAACGGAATTTGAAAGGAAGTCATACATGGAATGTAATTCCACGAAACACCCCGAGTTAGAAACTACTTAACAAATGACAGCGTGGTTAAAAAAAACAACTGTGAGAATTATTCCAACCTCATAGAGAAGCTTCTCCAGTTTGTTCTCCAGCTCCAAGAAGTCGTTGGTGCTGACCGTACCGCTCTGGATTGTAGAGTCACATTCTCTGGCCAGCTGAAGCAGCTGTAGGTAAATTACCCCCATGGTTTTGGTGCCATGGGGCAGGATTTCAGCTTCCTCCTTGCTATCTTCTTCTTCAGAGGTCATGTCTTCCTCCTCATCCAGGATTTCAGCAGCCTCCTCGACATTTTCTTCACTGGAGGTCATGTCTTCCTCCTCATCCAGGATTTCAGCAGCTTCCTCAACATTTCCTTCATTGTGGGCCAGGACTTCCTCATGATCAGGGATTTCAGCAGCCTCCTCAACATTTCCTTCATCCCAGGCCGTGTCTTCCTCATCATCAAGGCTTTCAGCAGCCTTCTTGACATTTTCTTCACTAGAGGTCAAGACTTCCTCCTCAACAAGGCTTTCAGCAGCGTCCGCGACATGTCTCTCATTGTTAGGCATGTCTTCCTTCTCTTCATTTGCCTGAAAGTTTCAAAAAAAGCAGTTTATCATAATGTTTGGGATTAATTGTAACATGAGTGAAAAACCACACAACAATCTCTATTTGCATGCTCTTTATGCTTGTGGTCCTGAATAATGATACACTGGTGATTCACACAAATTTAGTAATAACTGGATTTCTCTTAGTCATTTTGAATCAGTGAGTATCTAATAGTAAGAGATAGTTTCAACTTCTCTCAAACAGCAGTGGATAAAAACCTCACCTTTCGGAAGCCGAAGGCCACATAGGTGAAAGATTTATAGTTTTCCTCATCTTCATAATGTGATTCTCTATCGTTCTCAGAGCAGGTATCCTCATACTCCAACTCGGGGATGTACAGAGGAACCTCATCAGGAGGTTGTCCATGTTGAGGTTCTGAAAAAATGGATGGTCCTTCACCTCATGTGCTCCTCCTGGAGAAGAAGAACAACAATCAAACATTTGGTTTGTATTTCAACATGTTAGGCCTAGCTTAAGATGTCCCCTCCTTAGCCCCACTAATATCTTCCTTTGTTCTAAGAACACACATTCTTAGGTCTAGATTTTTCTTTCTCCAGACCTCGTCTATCTGTCCATGACCTTTTCTTTGAGGTCCACCAGACTAGTCTCATTCCTGTGAGATGTAGTGCATCCCAAACCATGAGGTATTCGTCCACATGTGAATCATTTGTGAAAGCTGCCACTTACTTGTACCCAGGCACTCCGCAGGTTTCTTCTTCAGGAGAGAGGTCATGTTCTTCCTCTGGACAAGTGAGCTTATCTAAATATGATACAAATATTAGTCATGTGATCAAGTAATCAAATAATCTCTGAAACTACAGGGAATGGCAAAAGCTCGAAGTAGATTTCCTTAAAAAAAATATTTAAACTGTAATATCGCTAATCTAATAAACACAATAACTCTAAGTTGCGTGTCAAGAGTTTTATGGACAAGTTAAATCATAAAATAAGGGGGATATTTTTAAATTGTCTTTAAGATACAGACAGGTTGAATGAGAACTGCTAGAATTATAAATGTACAGCGGATGAATATGAAAAGATGCTTAATTGAACTAGTTATTCTTACGTGTAAGCACTTGCGTAAACAGTTCCAGCAACCTGCATCCATTGAAAGGGACAACGCCAAGCAGGAACTGGTACAGAATGATGCCCAGAGCCCACCAGTCTATAGGCTTCCCGTAACCCTCTTCGAGAATCATTTCTGGGGCGATGTACACTTCAGTTCCATACGTCTGTAGGAGTAAATTATGGACCATGAGAGAATAGAAAATTACCGAAAAGCATAAACACAAGTTTCGGTAAATGGAGAAGTAAAGAGACTGACCTCTCTGTCAGTAAACTCTCTCTCTAGATCAAGTATGGATCCTTGATGACGCTCTGTTGTCAAGTTCACTGGACCGATCTTGGAAATTCCAAAGTCTGTCAATTTGATGTGACCTGTGGCGCTGATCAACATGCTACAAAGGAAGCAAGCAGTAGATTATTTGATTGAAGTGACCTGAAGCATGAATGTGTATATATACATACATATATATATATATATATACACACACATATATTTAGATATATCAAAAGAAGGGGAGTTTCTTAGATGTGTTAGCTGATGATATCTGATAGCTAGTGTTAAAATGATGAAACCTGCACTGTGGATTAAATCCACCAATGATACTTGACAAATCAGCTGGTTCAAACCAATGGTTGCCAGCCATGGATGAGGAGCTGTTTTTGTCTGCTTCTAAAACCAAGGAGTATTTTAAATGGTAAATCTTCAACTGTTTACAATATAAACTGTGTCATGCAAGAATATCGATTATGGCAAGCATAGCAACAGTAACCAAGGAGGGTGGGCCTTAACAGACAAGTTGTTAGAAAACAGAATCTGAAAAATAACAAATGTGTTGAATGCTGACTTAATGGCACAAGTTGAGGACTTACTTTGCGGGTTTGAGGTCTCCGTGCACAATACCAAGGCTGTGGAGGTACTTGAGAGTCATGACTGTTTCTGCCACATACAAATCGGGCCATGTCCACTGGAAAATGCTTCAAGTCATCAAGCTGGGACTCACAATTCGGACCTACGAGGACAGAGGGAGCCATGAGAACACACATACAGATAGTGGCAGATGTTTGTGTGCGTCACATAGCTCAAAGTAACGTCATTACCTTCGACATAATTCACCACAAAGCCAGGGTACATGTTTGTCTCAAATGAACCGGCCTTAATGAAGGGTTTTTCAGCAAAGGTGAGAATGTCGCGCTCCACGAACAGCTGCTGGGCCTTTGCAGGTGTGGTCACACTCTTCTGATCTATCATCTTCATGGCAAAAGACTGACCTGTCTTTTTGTGCCACAAAGGGTCCACAGACCTGGACAAAACATTGGAATGGAAAGCAAATGATTATTCTACAACACCAAATCCTCATTTCATCTCCTTTGTTACTTTGACCTGACTGTGGGCTTTATCTGAAGTGTCCGTTTAAACACCGTAAAAATCGTACAAACCCAAAGTCGCCGCCGGCAAGATTCTGCTCTTCTTCAAAGTCACTCATCTGTGGTTTTCTGACTGGAGGACTGGAGGCTGAGTGGGTCTGAAATCAGACATGAAAAATCTGAAACATGTACTGAAATAAAGGAATAAACAACATGCAGTAAAATATATGAGGTAGGAGTATTTTAGATGTGGGTGAAGAAAGGGAAAGCAGTTTATATTCTGGGAGCCCTGCATTTTTTTTCATTTTATATAATGTAATTTCAAAAGGTTGTCATACATGAAATGTAACTCCGTAAAAACCACCCTTATTTAGAAATATACTTAACAACTCTGTATTATTCTGTCGTATATTATTATGACAAGACAAATGACAGCATGCACAGGCACACTGCCGGACACTTAAGCCGCACGCATATCCTGTGAGTTGGTCTGGATGTTTTTCAGCAAGCGTGCGTTGACTTTTCGCCTGGCAAGTCTAACCAGTGGTTACAGTGTGTAGTTTTGGAAAGGGTTCCAGGCTTGGCCAGCTCCAATTCTCATGTTCACGCCGTTTTACCACATCAACCGTGACACACACCCACAGCAGAGGAGCTGAGGCCAAAGCAGTGCAGCTTGCTATCATCCCCACTCACCAAACGACTGTCCCGCGTCCGTCACTGCCGGCGCACCTTTTTACGGCAAACTAACATTACGATCTTACCGTGTCAAAGCTGAGGGAAAGCATACTTTCTCTGAAAGCTGAACTCAAGGAGAAAGACAAGCTCATCATGGGCTTCACCACCATCGCCACGACTCAGGCATCACACATCGCGGCCTTGAAAAACTCTGGTTGCAGCTATAAGGGTTGGATAACGATCCTACACTGCCGTGGCTTGGCACCACCGTCACAGGAGTTCCAGATCCCGAGTCTACTCCAGCACAGCCTGATGATCCGTGGGTGACAATGGGAGCAAAGCCAAAAATAATAGCCAGCTCCACTCCGTACCATGCTCCAGCAAAGTCGCGATCACCCCAGGGCGGTCGTACCGTGATGGCCCCGACTACTCCCTGCAAACAGGAGCCGCGGATTGTAACCAGAAAGGACAAGCACTGTGCTGGGCACCCGTCTCCCCCTCATCCACCTTGACACCTCCAGCTGTCCAACAGATTTGACATCCTGAATACTGAGGACTTCCCGCCTCTGGAAGCACCCCCACTCAATCCTGTGGTCAAGTCCTCTACCTCCGCCCGCCGCAGGTTATTGACGGAGGCTGTGATCAGGCGTAGCTCCGGAGTTCTTACTGGCTTGGCCACAGCAGGGAAGCCATGCCCTACGGAGGAAGACACCACCTCGCTTCTGCACCCTACGGTCTCCTCCATTCCACATACCGGTGCAGCAACCCGGCGCTCGCCAAGATCACCCAAACCAGGAACACCCCTGCGTCCGCTAATCCCTCCAACTACCCTGATAATCGGAGACTCCATCATAACATCCGCTTCATTAATGCAGTCACACACTGCTTTCCTGGAGCGACAACGCCAGACATCATCGGCAAACTTCCCGGACTCATTGCCTCACTCCCAACGACTATTAAAAGAATAATAGTCCACGTCGGATCACACGACACCAGCCGCCAGCAGTCCGAGCTGACAAAAGCCGACTTCATCCGTCTCTTTGACCTGCTAAATAGCACTGGAAAGTCTGCTTTCATCTCGGGTCCAATTCCCACACTGGGTCGCGGAATTGGCCGCTTCAGCACGATCCTCAGCCTCCACACCTGGCTGCAGTCCGTATGCTCCACTCACAACATTGGTTTTATCCACAACTTTAATTTATTCTGGAATCGCTCTCCCTTGTTTGCGCGAGACGGACTGCATCCAAGCTCGCAGGGTAGTCGCATGCTTGCAGGTAATCTGCAGCACGGTGTACTATTTACACCTTGTGACTGACTATCTACATCACCTGCCACCCCCTGCTCTTCTTCTACCACTTTAAACAATCATGCTTCCACAGCCTCCGACATTCCTGTCGTGATTACTCCCAGATTAGACGCTATTTGCGATGATCGGCGCGGGGTGAACCTCAACAATCTTCGCATGCTTCGTCGCACCTCAAAGCTGGACAGTATGGCCCTAACTCTACACATGGCTCTGATTAATGCGAGGTCTATAACCAACAAAACCTTTGTACTAAATGACTTTTTCACACCCCGTGATCTGGACTTTATGCTCCTGACCGAGACCTGGCTTCATATTGGTGAGTCCACAGCTTTTTATGAGCTTCTCCCTCCTGACTGTAGTTTTTTCAGCTCTCCCAGGACCACTGGTAAAGGTGGAGGGGTAGCCACTGTATTTAAATCCATCTTTCAGTGTCGACAGTCGGTAACTGTCACCTATTCTAGTTTCGAGCTTCAGCTGTTTGAGTTAAATGCCTCCTCCCCTGTGCTGTGTGCTGTAGTGTACCGTCCCCCGAAATTCAACAAGGACTTTATGCAAGAGTTTGCTGAATTCATAGCGGGTATTTCGATGGACTATGACCACTTTTTAATTTGTGGGGATTTTAATGTACATGTATGCTGTGAAACTAAACCTATGGCTGAAGACTTCTTAAATCTTATAAATTGCTTTAATCTCACCCAGTCAGTGTCTGGACCCACACATGAAAAGGGGCACACATTAGACCTTGTGTTGTCTTATGGCCTACATGTTCATGTCAAGGAAATCTGTGATACTTGTATATCAGATCATCTGCCGGTTTTATTTACGATCACTGTCCCCGGCTCTATAGTCAAGCCAGCTACTCCTGCGCACTGCTGCCGTATAATTAATAGTCAAACTCTGTTGCATTTCTCTGCCATTTTTAAAGACTCTGTGCTCTATAACTTGGATTGTAGTGATGTTCTCAGTGCTGATGAGCTTATCTGTCTCTTTAACTCAACCTGCACAAGCACTCTGGACTCTGTTGCTCCTTTGAGAATGAAACGCACTAAAGCACTTTCAGAACCATGGCTAAACGACTCTACCCGCGGTCTTAGACGTGCATGTCGGCAAGCAGAGAGAAGGTGTGCCAATCGTAGTGCCAGGGCTGCCCTTTAGGGGGCGCTAGTCAGTTATTTTGCCACGCCCATTCCTTAAAACCATCTGAATGTCTGCAGGGGGGGCTGTTACGCAAATGTAGTTTGAGGGAGGTTGAACCTCAAACACCGAAGTTATAGCAATTTCGTGTGTCACGGCGAGTTGATGAACTTTGACGCCATGCCACTATTATGGCGTTTGACGAAAAGTCACAGTAATCTTATGCCTTCATTATCAATGTCTTGAGACCCATTTGACAGTTTGACATGGTTGTGGTCAGTGGATGAGGAAGAATACTTCCAAGTGTAAGACGTTCCAAAAACAAGACATTTCCTGTTGCCACCAGGGGGCGCTGTGATTTCAATTCATAATTTCTGTGTAGATGTCATCAGGCCGGGAATCTTGTCTTACATGTCTAGTTTGGACTCGATTGGACCAAATATGTCTGAGATACAGAACCTCGTGTTTTGATGGTGTGTAATCAAACTTTGGCGCCACGCCACGGTCACACTGTGTCACGAAAAATCGATCTTGGAGGTAGTTTTCATCTCCATCTTGTTGTGATCTGAGGAAAGCCGTGGGACAAGTACATCAAAGTAAAAATGTGGAAAATGGCCAATATGGCTACTAAAGTCAAAATGGTGGGCTTCCTGTTGCTTTTTTCCAATTGCACCTCTGACCTTTTTTGTTTGTCTGGTCATGATACACCTGGGCTACGATTTTTGTGAAGATCGGTGAAAGCTAACTGAGGGGCTTTTCCTTAGATGGCGCTGTTGAGCCATTTTTCCACGCCCATTTCAAATTTTTGGGGTTTTGAATTCCCTGCAAACTTTGGTTCGAAATAGAATAGGGCCTCCCACCGGAGGTGCTCGGGCCCTAATTAAATAGACAAACATTATATTATCTAATGCATTGACCAAATGTATTAAATAACCATGAAATTGACCCCCATTTATTGTCATAATTAAACTCTTCAACTTTACCAGTTGAGATAGTTTACTTAGTTTACAACAGAGTATATGAGAATGTTCATATCGAAATGTAACAGTTGTGACTTTCGTTAAATTGTTTATTGGCCTATAATTGATCAGTCACTCCCAACAATTTCTATTCCCATGAAATTACGCATCTGTAGTTGATTTTAACCGAGGAATTGGTAGAATTTATGAGAGCTTTTAAATTATTTTAATATATATAAAGTATATAGTTCTGCTCCAGATTGCCAACCCTCAAACCCCTCAAGAGTTGCGCTACAATGACATCCGCTGTGATAGAGCGTACATTTGGGCAGCTCAAGGGTCGTTGTATGTGCTTGGATACAGCTGGCTAGACTTGAAGCAGAACCACAACCAGACAGGCTATAAATTATATTGATTAACCCGATTAATAAACTGTTGCAAGTGTAACCCTTGGTTACACTAGAATGAGTGTTAATGTGGACCAGGACAGGAGATTCTAGGTAAGTAGGAGCCCTGGACTTCTCATCAACAATGAGAATTACACAACAGGATTTCTTTAAATGAACTTGTATTTAAATACAAACTGCAGTTTAAGTTTGTTTAACAATAGAATACAGCATCAATTTCCCCCAAATAATAAACAGAAATAAATAAAATAAAAAGTGTGCACATAAAAGTCAATTCAAAGTCTGTAAGTCCAGTCTTAAATGTCAAGTTTGTGGATTGTTTGTTGGGGCCCAATCCGTCTTTGTACAGGGTCTGTCCTACCACACCGTGGAGTGAAGAACGTGGAAGTCAAATTTCCTCTGAAAGATCTTTAGGTTGGCTCACCATCCAGTTAACTGGAATCTTGGTTCTTCGATGTCCTCTCTGGCACCGGAGAATTCTTTTCTTCACCAAAAAACCCCCTGACCTATAGACAGGTCACACATGTATATATGGAATGTCATCCACACACTAGTAATATCTTGACCATATCTGCTAACATGAACAATTGCTCACATATCAATACAACTACAATTCTTTTAGATCAACCTCAATGCTAAATTAAATTGGAATACTATAAAGTTCAAGTATTAATATGAAAACAGAACCACATTGACTTAAGACATACATTCATACACATATTATCAGTCCTTTGGTTTTTTATGTAAGGCACATAATGGCTACATGCTAATACTGAAGCTCAATGAGTAGAAACTCCACAGCTATTGGACAAGAGTAAATGAACATGAAGCAGTGCTTTAAATCTGCCCTAATAACCTCTATACTAAACATAGCTAGCAAGGTAGCTTTTGATATTCACATATAACAATACACAATTAACATAAAAAGATCCGAGGCGACAGAATCGCGGTTCGCCCACAACTATTTCCCAGATCTCACATGCTAACGCTATTAGCGAATGACAGTGGAATTTCACATTATAGCCGTTAGCCTAGCGGCTAGCGGACTTTTTTCGCTCCGTGTTCTACTATAAATCTCCTCTTAATCAGCAACTACGGATGTCTTACTACTCACCGTTGAATCATGCCAATCCCTGCACCTTTCAACAGGTCAGCAGGGTTACCTCACACATCGACACGGAATATCAGACAACGATCTGAGCAAAGCAGAGAGTATGCTTCTAGCTTGAGCGGCAAAATGACAGACAGGATGCAGACAGGTAAAAAAACTCGACACAGAGTAGATTAGGAGGATGGCTGGTACCACCCCCTACTGGCTAGAACATGTAACAGCATGTCACCCAATGAGCCACTACACTGTCATATAAAGTGTACATTCTCCCTTTCTCTCAATGTATTTTCACTGCTTTTCTAATGTGGGCTACACAAGCATCAATGCCATTTTCATTCAAATAAAATATTGTTCTGATTGAATTGCACTCGTTAATTACAAAAGACACAAGAAATTGCAAATAGCATCTTAACAATTATGAAATAAATTACCTCTGCCTGACGGTTCTTGGTGGATGTCATCACTTTCTCCCCCATTCCGAAACAAATTCCACTTAATGATGAATGTCCAATAATGGCTGCCAGCTTCTCATCCTGTCAGATCTGATATTCCTTGTCCTCCTGCTGTTTACTCCCAAAGAGACAGCCTGGAGTGCAACTGCTCCGGTGCCAAACGTTCCACTTGAATGCTGCTGTCGTTTACCATTCTCTCTATAATACATATGAAACATAAAATAACGTGACAATCAGGTATATTATTTGGAATCATGTTACACCCTGAAAATCAAAGAAATTACTGTTCATGTAAGTAAATCAAATAAACACAAAATTGGTCACACAGCTTTGGGGGGGTTTAGGTGCATCATTTTGAATTTGATGTGTATGAAAGCACCACACAGGTTGTTTTTCACATCACACTCAGACATTAGCAAGAAGAAACTGGAAACAGATATGCTTAATGATGAAGTGAGTGACTCCCTTACAACGTCTCTGAGTGAGCACTATGTCCTGAGGTCATCCAGAATCCAGTGCACTGTGGTGCTGTGGGCTCCATACAGAATACCACAGAAAAAAACAAGACTTGTAGTGAATGGATCTGAACTCCTCCCATAACCATCTGACATCTGCAACAGCGTTTGGCTGCGTACCAAAACTTTAGTTCAGCTGTACGTCAAGCTCACTGTCCCTCTGGCCAGTATTCAGCTGACTGACTCACTGTGGTGAATCAAACCCTCCTGTATCATTATTTTCCATGGCAGTTAACATTTTTCAGACTGCTGTCTTTTTGACCTCCTAATGTGACCGACGTAATTCTTGGTTGTTTGACAGATTTCCTCACTGGTTCATTTCTACAATATAGAGACATCAGGAGATGCTAAGTATTCATTATCTGCTGCCTTAAATTTATTTATTTTATTTCAACGTAACATCAGTCTTCAGAAACTCCTGCAGGTTAAACTGGACAAATGAAATACTTGTATGCCTTATTAAATCTGAAAGACTCATTATTGAGGCCTGGCAACAGTGAGGATGCACTACAGAACCCTCAGGAGCCTCATTCTTTAGGGACAGCACATAAATACTTAGTCGCTGCACCCACGTCTTAAAGACAGATGTGCAAATATATAAAACAATTATGAACAGATATCAACAGACAATTTAAAATAAAAGAAACAATGAAAGCAACATGTGAAATAAATAAAGCACATAATATAGGATGTAGTAAGATGATAAAAGCAATAAATTACATATAAATGTTTAAGTTCAAATAAAACACACATTCATGATGGACTTGGCATTTCAAGTGAAAATACTGTATGATATTCAGTGGAATTTATTTTTATACACAACAGATGTGCACACTTAGCCTTCAATTCCTGTTTATTACAGTCAGGGGAGACTGGACAGAAACAAATGAGAATGAATGAATTATATTTATTGTGAACTAAGGAATAGTTAATGGTAAATGGTCTGTATTTATATAGCGCTTTTCTAGTCTTGCTGAACACCCAAAGATTAGTCTTTGGCACTTAAACCCCAGTGGAACGTAGAACACCATGGAAGTGTTCCTATGAATTAAATGCTTTGGATATGAAGGAGGATTGTAGCATCTGGCTGAATGGGTGAAGGGAGATGACCCAGTAAGTTTGAGGTGGTGCAGGAGAGGAAGGGGCTCCCTCATTGATCGTGGTACTGAACTGACAGCTGAATGACAGGAAGGAGACATTTTAAAATTTGACAGCTTAGAGCTGATTGGCTCAAGGCGAGTGTGTCAGGTTGTTACTGGAAAAGAGAAAATGAGCTGGTGGAGCCTAGAGATAGCGGGAACTGTGCATAGATGTTTTCAGACATGCCTTTCACACATGAACAACACAGCAGGAGATTCTATAGTGTGTGAGTATTTGCACCCCGATGACGTTTGGACTGACGAGGAAGCCTCGCCCTGACTCTATGTGTTTGAACTGATAAGAGGGCCTGCCCTGACTCTGCATTAACATACAATACAGCTTCTCATCTGGTTAGTTTGTTGGATTGAACTCATTCAAATCCACAAATCACAGGTTCAGTCTCGTCTTTATGCCCTTGATCTCCACTCAGACACATTCACAACAACACAGACATCTGTAGTGTTCAGGTGAGGGGTGAGGTGATCACAGGCAGAGGCAGGATGTTACATATCATTTCGCTGCAGAGATCCCGTCTGTGTCTCTTGACATCTCTGTTGGTGTCTTCTACATGTGTGGTACCACTTTTTCATCTTAAGATCCTCGAGATCCATCCCGAGCTCGTCTGGACAGTCTCCTGAGTTTTTAATGGGGGACTGGCTCCAGAGAAAGTCCGGAGCCTCTCTTTTGATCATTTGCGTTCTCACATACCGCCCCTCTGCATGGATAATGTCATGAGATTATCCAGAGTTCAGAGAGAGAAGGGGAGAAGTGCTCAGTGCATGATGGGAGTTCCCCCAGCAGTCTAGACCTATAGCAGCATAACTAAGGGATCGTTCAGGACTCACCTGATCCAGCCCTAACTATGGGCTTCATCAAAAAGGAACGTTTTAAGTTTAACCTCGTAGAGATGGTGTCTGCCTCCCGAATCCCATTCTGCTCTTACAGATTCTTGGAACCACAAGGGAGCCTGTGTTTTGGGAGCGAAGTGATCCATTGGGACAATACAGTGTTATGAGCTCTTTGATATATGAAGGGGCTTGATTGTTAAGGACTTTATATGTGAAGAGCAGGATCTTGAATTCTATTCTGAGTTTTACAGGGAGCCAATTCAGAGAAGCTAAGACAGGAGTAAAATTATCTCTCCTTCTAGTTCTTGTCAGCACTCGTGCTGCAGCATTTTGGACCAGCTGGGGGCTTTCCAGAGACATACTGGGACATCCTGATAATAAAGAATTACAGTAATCCAGTCTAGAGGTAACAAATGCATGGACTAGTTTCTCAGCATCCGTCTGAGACAGGATGTTCCTAATTTTCACAATATTGCCCAGGTGGAAGAAAGCTTGCCTAGAGACTTGTTTTACATGTGGGTCAAATGACATGTCCTGGTCAAACATAACTCCAAGGTTCCTCACAGTGGAGCTAGGGGCCCAACTAACACCATACAAGGTGACTATCTGGTCAGACAGTGTTTCTCTGAGATGTTTAGGGCCAATTACAACAACCTCAGTTTTGTCTGAATTTAGAAGTAAGAAGTTCTGGGTCATCCAGGCCTTGATGTTCTTGAGACATTCCTGAAGTTGGACTAAGTGATTAGATTCATCAGGCTTCATAGATATGTACAGCTGGGTGTCGTCTGTGTAACAATGGAAGTGTATGTGGGGCTTTCTGATGATGTTGCCTAAAGGGAGCAAATATAAGATGAAGAGTATTGGTCCAAGGACAGAACCTTGTGGAACCCCATGACTAACTTGTGTGTGCATGGAGGAGTCATTGTTAACATTAAGAAAAAATTGAAATCTATCTGATAAATATGATTTAAACCAGTCGAATGTCATTCCTTTAATCCCTACATGTTGTCCCAGTCTCTGTAACAGAATCTTATGATCTATAGTGTCAATTAACTATCTTTCGGTCGAGGGTTGATAGATAAATCTGATTGAGAGATTGCTGTGATCGGGTGATCAGGTGAGTGAAGCCATGCCAACAACACATAAACAGACAAGAAGACAGGGAGAAACACAAAGAAAACCCAGAACTCACAGCCAAGCAGTGACAAAGTTTTTATGCACACAACTCTCCTTAAAACCACTAAAACTTGGAATAACCAATATGTTGAATGGAATGTTAATTAAAGAAAAATAGATAGGCTAATATTACTGCAGGCAGACATTTGGAGATCTGGATCTCTGGCAGTGGTCTAGCCTGGTAGATGATGATGGCCACATCGGAGGTTTATCTGTCAACAACCCACTCTCTTTCACTTCACTCCTTTTCCTTCTCCTGCTTTATATAGTCCCCAAGGACCAGCCAGTATTTGACTGCAAGTCTCCACTCATCTTTAGTGTTTCAGCCCCTTGTGTCTACAAATGCTGTTCCTTTTTTTCTGTTATTGCAGAACATTTCCTAAGACTTGCAATGAGTTCTATGAATTAGGTGCAATGCACCTTAACCATAAGAAGAAAAGGGAAAAAGGAGGAAATGGCCTCTTCCACGCTGTCTGGTTATTTGTGGTTATGCAGAACGTTGACTGAAGCTCTGGAGCAGGAGCCTTAATGAAGGACTGGTGCAGTGACCAGAGCCAGCGGTTGGAAAAAGCCAGCAGGGCAATGACAGCATGTGGCACTTTGCAGCCGAGGAGACTGGATCAGCAGTGGTAAAACATCCTGAAGACTGGAAAACAAAACCCTGGAAAATTTCACTGTGACCAGGGAGAACTCACAGAGCTGAATGAAGGATGGTGGAGAATCTAGGTCTCTGGAAGAGAGTAGCAGGGAGGAGGGAGAAAAAACAACAGACACATTTAAAGGAAAATGTCATGACATAGTTGTCTATTATTGTGTCACTGTTCATCAAAATGATACTAATTTTATATTCATCTGGAACAGATTTTTGCCTGGAGATCATTAAGCAGCATTTTTTTCCTTTTGAGTAATACATACAAGTATGCTTTGAACACACCTCACTACACATTTTGAGACTGCATAATTGTCCTAAATACTGTCTATAGAGAAATATAGACATGGATCAGCCTATGACAAAACCCTTTACAAACAGCTGATTGGAGGGGGACAGAGACCGCACAGGTGTGTGATGACCTTATACCGTCAGAGACAAAGTAACAAACAATACAGTTCTCAGTGAACAGTAGAGATATGATAAATTGTCTGTATTTATATCGTGCTTTGGTAGGCTTGATGACCACTTAAGGCTCTTTACATTTACCCTTTTACACATTCATTCATACAGTGCATCAATGTGTATCACTCACACACTTCCGTCATGGCCGTAAGGAGGTTAAGTATCTTTAAGAACTCGCTCTAGCTCCTTAGCCTCAGCTGTGTCGTAGTCTAAATTTGCCATGTTGGTGTTGGGGACCAAACTGGGTGTCTGGGTGTTTCCTCCTGCCGTCTCACCTGTACACCTGGGGAGTTGCGTTGGTTTGTTTATTAGTTAGCATGATCACGCAAAAAGTAGTTCCATGAAATCTTGTGGAGGGGTGCAACATGACCCAAGAGAAAAACCCATTAAATGGAGCCAATCTGATAAAAATGGGGGGATCAACGATTTTTTTTTCACCATCTTTGCAGTGTTTGCCTTAGAGTTAATTTAACGTGGGTTGCTCTCACATGCGCACACATATATTATACCCTTAGTTTCCTGGAGACTGTGTCATCTCATTACTTTCATGTCTGATGAAGGAAGATAAAGTTTGTTAACGAGTATATTTCATCATAGTTTTTTGTAACAGAAAAGAAAATGAGCTACAGTATAAATATGTCTTCATGTCTGAGTGTTCCAGGTGTGAAGTCACGTTATTTGTGTACCTTTCTCCATCCAGGCAGCCAGTCTCCCTGTTGCCACAGAGTGGATCTCAGTCCAGCAACTTAAGCTCTAAATGGGTAAAACAGCTGTCAGTCAGGGTCCCCGGCCAGTTTATTGGAGGGCTTGTGGTTTCCTGTGTTTCGTCATTCAGTCGCATTCGGCCATAATCTGCAGAATCTGAACAACTTCCTGAGCACAAGAAAATTCCTTGGCCCTGGATCCCACTTTCCACTGTCACACCATGATATTTGAATTACTGAAGGTCACCAACAGATTATGACATAGATTTAACCAGGACTGAAAAAATAAACATATGAATAACGTTTGACTGTGCTTCCTTTTACTTTATATGGCAAATTGTGTTTTTGATTCATTTTTCTCTCCCACAGAAGAGTTCCACAACCTGCCTTAAAATATTTCAAAATGTGTAAATGTTGTTGATTTTTTAATTCAGGTCATGGAAGGAGACAAAAGTGTTCGTAAAAATTCGGTGAAAAATCCAGAGTATAGGCACATACAAGATCAGAGCTTTTCTCTAAAGTGACCGAGGAACAGCCGGGACTCCACTTTAAAGTACAGATTTCAATATCTGGTTCCATTTTCAGCTCTCATGAAACATCAACATTTCTCACCCTCACAGCACTGACTCAAATGTGTTGAAATATTCTCCAGAGTTAAAGAATCCTAACTTAGCGTGCACCACCTTTCAACACCAGGGCACTGCTGTAAATCTTACTGAATCATTTATTTGGGAGAGTAAAGCAGGCAAGCCGGTCGAATGGAAAAGTCTTCAGCTGGCTGTGTTGATCTTGGCATGGCAGGATGTGATGACAACGTGACCCTTCCTGCGTTTCCCTCCCGGGTCAAGGTACGAGTTTCATTCAAGATCAGGAGTGACACTGGCCAGATGCATTCTATAAAGCCCAGATATATTTATATGTATATATATACACACACACACACACACACACAAAATTAGTCTTTCTCAATGTATGATCTTGCTTATATGTAGGAAGGGTGGGGGCCTTTAAAGGCTGTCATCTCTGTGCCCAGGGGCCCATTGTCTCTTAACCAAAAAGCAAAGTGTCAGTAAAAATACAAAAATGTGTGTTTGAATTATTCCACGTTGTTTTTATTATTCCCTTTACTTTATTTGTGAATGAAACTCGGCAACACTTTTCAGTTAAGCTTCTCATTCTCATATTTCTCATTTGAGATTCTATGATAATATATGTGGATTAGTTTTCAGCGGAGGTGTCCCGTAGTAGCAATGTAAAAGATTGAGAAGGTAACAGTGGAGAAACTGATCATGCTTGCATCACAATAGAATATATGACATGACAGTTAAACATATATCATCAATATTTGTGCAGTAAACTGCTAAACTAGTATAAGCGGATAGGGCCACAACCTAAATGCACTTGCACCGTGCGTTTAAGAACATTGGTTAACAGATTGCCACAGAAGAATTCTTGAGAAAAGTGCTGATTGAAATAGAGGAAATACTAAACTCCTAACTGTTATGTGCCATCAGATATTGCAGACTTGGACCCAGTAAACCCCAATTGGTTTATGATGAGGTGGCCAGATGCTGCTTAGCCTTAGGTCATTTATCCTCAGTCTGACCTGCTGACCCACTGGTACAGCCAGTTGGTTATAGTTCCTGAATCCCTTTGTGAAGGACTACCTGTCCAGTTTCAGTGAAGTGGTAGCTCGAGACTGATGGAACTAAAGCCTGCTACAGAGACACAGGACAAAACTTTGTCAGGACAGCGGCACGCCTTGTGTGCCTCATATCCTCCTATCCTTAGACTATTTTTAGTTTTTGGGCCATTTTCAGTAGGTATTTGTGAAAAATTTGGAGGTGGCTGTTGAAAATATACATTGTCTTGTTCATATTAGCACAAAAAGTTAATTTAGTTGCAGTTGTCTACTGATCTAATGTCAGGAAATGTTTGATACTACCAAAAGATGATGATTGAAGTCGATGGATACCCCCATTTTCCAATTAGTGAACTGTCATGGAGGGCATGTGGTCACAGAGTGCCCTTCATTCGACTTTAGGACAAAGATCTGAAAGGACTTCTGAAGTGTTTTATCCTTGATCGCATGCCCACGGCGGCTATAAATAACTGAACCAAACTTAGGGGATATTCCTAAGAACTTATGAAACACATGCACAGAAAGAAAACACTGGGTACAATGTTCAACCACAAGTCAGCTTTGAGATGCATCTGAGGGAACTGGAAAGCCACAAAGCAGCAAAAGGCCTGAGCTGAATAAAGTGAATGATTCACCAGCTGTTTTTACAAGTCTGAGGCTGCAGCTCTCGTGGCCAAAACACGGCTCCATGAATCAGAATGCACACTCACATACTGTAGATGGCACAAACATAAGAACATCTTCTGAGCTGTATTCAGGGGCAGATTTAATGTGTTTGGGATTCTTAGACAAACTCTAGGAATGGGGCCTTCTTTAAACCTTATTTTCACCCTTTCTGTAAATGAGAATGTTGGTGTTTGCCATGATAGAATAAATAGATAATTTAATCAAACACTAAAAACACAAAATCCTGCATTCAAATCTTTACTCAAGTAAAAGCACACAAGTTTTATGAGCACAATGTACTCACATTTATTTATAGCCTTCTCAGGTTGGTGCTCATGTTAACAACTTTTTATAAATACTGGCTGGTTTTATGTACAATATATTTCTGAAGGTGCAAATTACTAAGTTCCAGAATCCCCTGTAGCAGCTCTGGTGTGGAGCACAGCTTCATATAATGGAAATAGTCAAGTAAAGCACAGGAAAATCGTGACCATAATTAAGGGTAATGCTTGAGTAAATGTTCATCTTCTCTGCTTTTCCTCTGCTTCCCTGGCACCGAACCATTTTATGTTCCTAACATTTGTATTTATTTTCCACTATATCTATTTTCCACTTCATTTGCACAATAATTATATATACAAAATGTAGGTGGTATAAATTATAATGATAAACTTAACATCCGTGGGGCTAATTGTAAGTTTTCTCTGCTGCTGAACCTGGTTTCCTGTCGGTAGCGGATTGTGGTGATGGTTGCTTACCAAGAGCTTCAGGAGCTTAAGACGTTATAAGACGGCCTCTGAAGAGTGCTGCTTCTTCCAGTTGTACTTATACAGCTCTTGATGCGTAGTAAAATTAAGTTTGGTGCTGAGCTCTCAACAGTTCTGTAAGATTGGTGAGTAAACAGCTGTTGGAGTTTTCACAATGGAGTGCTGCAGAAATGAGACTATTGACTATCAATTCCACACAAAACACAAAGATGAAATGGGAAACTGTTTTGTTGACTTTTCATCCATCCCAATGTCCACCTAATGCAGGCTTTGTGACTCTAAAGCCGTTTTCAGACATGAAACCTCGAGAATGTCCACAGAGTTTGGTCCGGACTTAAATGCAGCCCCTCCTGAGAATGTCCGGAGGTTATTCACAGTTCAGTGCATATCTGAAAGCAGCTTAAAGGGATAGTTCACCCAATAATGAAAATTCCCTCATCATCTGCCCACCACTATGCCAGTGGAGGGGTGGGTGAAGTGTTTGAGTCCACCAAACACTTCTGGAGTTTCAGGGGTAAACTTTGTAGCAGCTGAATCCAATACAATTGGAATTAATAGTGACCAACACTTCAGACATAATAAAACAACAGAAAAAACTGAAAATGCCTCCATACTGCTTGTGTGGTGTCATCCAAGTGTCCGCAAGCCCCAACATTCATATTCGACTCAAAACGTGGTCAATTACATCTTGTTTTAAGCGTAAAAGTCCACCAGAAGTCGCTAAGCTAGTGGACTTAGCTACACGTTGGTGTGTCCGAGGGTCCATGAACGCACCTTGTAGGAAGACATAAGAGGGAATTTAGGCTTAAAACATGGTGTAAATTACCTTGTTTTGAGTCAAATACGAAACACTCAATTGCCCAGTTGGATGTAGACATGCTAAGAAATCAGCACAAATTATTTGGGTTTGTCCCATTTATTTGAAATCCAGGTTTTTGCAAGTAAAAGGCATGTAAACTTTCAGAGAGAGTAAAATACTAAACAAGAACATAAACACATATTTACAGTATTACATTGCAACGTTTGGGTTTAAAGTGGTTACAGTCATGGGACCTTTTTGTTTTTGATAAATTATTGAAATTCAAAAGTATAATTTCAGTTCAGTTACACACAACGTAATCATTTTCATACTGATTGTTCAAAAATGTACAGTAGAAATTGACTAAAGCAAAACATGGACAGTGCAAAATCAAAGCCCTTTAATCGAAGCGAATCATCTGTGGAATGTTCTCGGAGTCTCATTTTATTGTCTGTTGGGAGGGTTTGCTCACAGCAAGTTGTTTATATGTCACCAATGTGTCCTTTGTTTCAGCTTCTTCTGTCCAATAACAATTTCTGTTGGAGAGGAAAGACCAAGGAAGGTCATAGCGGGGGGTGCTCTGAGCTCTGGTCGCTGTCGTGACTGTCCTCCTCGGTTGCCAGCCTGGGCGAACTGGCCAAGCACTGAAGTCCCACTACTCCTGACAACTCTGATGGCAGTAACCGGCCCTTCTTTACGTTCACCAGTTCTTTCTCCCGTGCTGCTGCCCCCTGCTGGCCTCCCTTCACACGCTTCCACTTCATCCTTCTGTTCTGAAACCACACCTTTACCTGTGAGGAAACACAAATCTGTGAAATGTGACTGCCATGGTTTCTTAAGATTCTACAGTGCAATGGGAGAAGGACAAAATGTCTCCACAATAGTTTGCCTTATAGCCTGTTTTATTACAGTGCTCCATATGATGTGTAATAAAAAGTGACTTTTTAGCTGCTTTAATAAGTTCTCCTCTTTATACCATGAAATTAATGCTTCACAGCATGAGTAGGCTGTAAAAGCAGTGGACATCAGCAGCCTGAGTTCACTGAAACTCCCACCTGGAAGTTGTGCGTTGGGTGCTCTGTCCCAGCAAATATCATACATTCCAGTCATTTAGCAAGGAAACACTGTTCCAAGAAACACAAACAAATAGATTTTTGTGTGTAAAAAATGTAACTAGAAAAATAAAACCCTTGATTTGTCTAACTCAGACTTCTGATGCCTCACATACATTTCAGAAGAACATGGACCGTACAAGGCCGTATAAGAGGGTTAAGTAATGGTCATTTATAAAGAAAACAAAGGGCCTGTTTTGTGGGCCCATCATCAACCTCCTCCCAATGTAGATGTTAACATTTATATTACCTGAGTTCTACCTTCCTCCATCAGGATTGCTAAAGCTGCAAGAGGTCGCCTGACAATAACACAACTATGGGCTGTAAAGAGTTGCTTGCACTGACAACCTCTGGGGTCATTCTGTACTTAAATAACTACACCTCTATCTTCTTAGCCTAAAGTACTAATATAATCCTGAGCATGAATTTGGAGGATCAATCCATTACAGTTGCAGAAACACCTGCAGGTAACGATTCAGTTTACAGTGGCCTGTTACAGTTGCTGTGCATGTGTGTGTGGATGGGTGCGTGTGTGTGTGTGTGTGTGTGTGTGTGTGTGTGTGTGTGTGTGTGTGTGTGTGTGTGTGTGTGTGTGTGTGTGTGTGTGTGAACTTCTCTTTTTATACAAAATGAGAAAAGTTTTGGAAGGTTTCAAAGAAACATTTCAAAGAATGGACTGATGTTAGATCTGTTCATTCTCATACATTAAATTCATACTGTACATCTACCTGGTGCTGTTCTAATTTCAAGTGTTGTGTTCTCTACTTCTCCAACAGTTCAATGGCCCTCAAACTAAACAATCTTTGTTAACAAGTCTTAATATTCAGATTGCATAATGAAAGGCATTGTATCCGCCACTGTTATTGTTGTTGTGCTTAAAGTTAACACTAGCATTAGCTGGGAGAGCGTAACCGTATACAGACGTATACATTGACGTCATGACGTGGCTCTTTGAACGGCACTGGTCTGTGGAAAAGCAATTGCGAACCAGCACTAGCACCAGCCTGGAACTGGAACCTGGTTTGCATTGGTGGAAAAGGGATATTGGACAAACCGCATGCAGAGCTGCCAGAAACAGTATATGAGCTGCACGACACCCTAATTCCTTAATCATTCAAAGGGGGCATAGTTGCTGAGTATCGTGAATGGGGCCATCACACACACTCATGTGATCTATCGGTAATATAAAATGTAGTTGTGGTATTGTAAAAATGTGATAGACTGTCTTTAGAACCTCTGTTTGGTTTGTCTGCTCTGGGCTACTATAGAAACATGGCAGTCCAATATGGCGGATACCATGGGAGAGGACCTATTTCCAACTTAGATATAAAAGGCTCATTGAGGTAATGAAAACACAATGATTCTTAGTTTCTGGTGATATAGAATAATTTACAACATCATTTTGAATATTACATTCAATTTCAGCTAATTGATCCCCCAAATCCTACACAGTGGTCCTTTAAAACAGCTATATGGAGATGTAGATAGATGTATTTGATGCTACTGTACTCCTGCATTTTAGTAATGAGTTATAAGTGAGTTAAGGGATGTTAAGAATCTCAGAATCCAGAATCAATTCTCTCATGCACAGATTTATTGGATGACCACTGTTGACATTTAGAGAAACAGCCAATGTGAGGGGGAGTGTTGAGGGACTGGGCTCCAGACAGGAAGATCTAACTCCTGGGTGAGTTGTCCTGGCTGTTGCCTGAGCCAATACACAAATTAGTTCTGGCTAACAGACCTCTGAATGCACTCTTATGGGGGTGGTGGAAGTGTGGGGTTGTTGTTGGACAGAAGTGCTGAACAAGGGCAATGTCAAGTAGACTTCTAAAGATTCATACATACTGTCGAGTGCAGCCTTGCAAGACACTGGAGCAAACTGACAAATGTTTAGATAAAGCTTTACATTGGATTATTTTGTACAAATAAAGGCTTAGTAACAAAGTAAGGCAAAATATTTCTTTAAACTACCACAGTAGTGTTTTTATGTGTTTTCTTACCAAACAGCTGTGGCATAAGCTACTTTATTATATTATTAATATCTGCTGACTGTTTGACTAACCCTAACCCTAACCCTTGAGGCATTTTGTGATTTTGTTCTGTTGTTTTTTTACGTTTGAAAAAATGTGGTCACCAGTTACTTTAATTCTATTGGATTTGGCTGCTACTCTGTTTACCCCTGAAACTCCAAAAGTGTTTTGTGGACTCGAACACTTCAACCACCCCTCCATCAGCATAGTGCTGAGTAGATAATGATTGAATTTAAATTTTTTGGTGAACTATCCCTTTAAGAGTACCAGTAAGCAAAGCCAGTGAGCCAGCATACACAATGTGTCTTCCCCCTCTGCATATCGAAGTGTCCTTGGGCAAGATACTGAACCCCAAATTGTTTGTGACGCCTTTGGCATTCTCGTAGATAAAGTATTGCCCATAGATGCACTGTATGAATGTGTGTGAATGGGTGAATGGCAATAAACTGTACTGTGAATCACTTTCAGTGGTCATCAAGACTAGAAAAGCGCTATATAAATACAGACCATTTACCATTTGCAATGCAGGGCCCTCATAAATAAGAAGCCATTTTTCATATCAATTTGCCTGAATTTTATAATTGCTGCATTTGTGGCCTATGATCTCTACTGTAAGAATTGCAGCCGGTGAGCCACTGAATCATGTTTGTATTTTTCTTTCTTTCACTTACTTTTCACACCATATACAAATTAATGGAAACCAACGATTCCCTGGAGAATGGCTTACACTTTGGGAAATGGTCGGCATTATAATGTGCACATAGTAAGCAAGTAGTGATGTGAAGGGGGTGGGGATTACTGGGTTTAGGTGTGAAATAATTACTAAGATAATAGTACAACAGGATGAGGTTTGAATGCGAATCAGAGATATCCCCTCAATATATTTTTTCATGTGCAGACTAGGCTATTACTAGACTATTGCAATAGACTTAATGGGGGATATGTGCAGAGACACACAGACAAACAGCAAACACCAGATTAAGATTACATTACAATTGTCTGATGCGCACCTACATAACACCAGCTAGACTGCACCATTTCAATAATAACGTTCCAGATATCTGTATTAAATGCCAACAGTCAAAAGGAAAACTATTTCACTGCAGGTGGGAGTGCAGAGGGATTGCAGCTTTCTAGTGTAAGATCTCCAAATCATACACAAAATGCTAAATGTAAAGCTACCTCTTGATCCCAAAATGTTTATTTTAGGGTTATACCTTCCCACCCTAACCATTTCAAGGAATAAAGAAAGAGTCAACCCAAGCCACAGGTGGGCCAATGGCTGAGGGATATGTGAAATTGCTGCTCTATGGAAAAGATTACATATGTTCTGAAACGAAAGAGTGAAATGTTTGATTTGATCTGGCCTCCCTTCATACACTTTTTAAGTTATGTTGATATGTCCTTTGTGCTACAGGATTTCAACAGCTGGAAATGAGGTTGTCTTTATGTCTTTTTCTTTTTTTTATCAATTTCTTTTTTATTATTTTTACATTTTTTTGTTTTAACTTATTCCATTCTGCTTTGCCTCGTTTGTTTTTTCCTTTTTGTGTATATGTATATATATATGTATGTATGTGTATGCATGTATGAATATATATTTATATGTATATTTATATGTGTGTCTGTATGTGAATAAGTGTCATGTTTGTGGATGTCTATATGTATATGTCTGTGGGTGTGTATATGAATATAGGTGTAGGTGTATATACAAAGGGATGTATGTATATTGTGTTCTTCCATGTATTACATTTTGACATTATGTTGAAAATTAATAAAAGCGACGAGTATAGAAAATAACCTTCACTAATACAGTTATTACTTCTCCCTCCATCCTCTACCACTTATCCTCTCGAAGGCCACAGGGGGGCTGCAGTCCATCCCAGCTGACATTGGGTGAAGGGTAGGGACATGTCACCAGTCTATCACAGGGCTGACACGCAGAGACAACTATTCATGCTCACATTCACAATTATGGGCAATTCAGAGTCTTCAATTCATCTGCATGTCATTGGACTGTGGGAGTATGCCAGAGAAAATCCCCACAGGCATGAGGAGAACCTGCAAGTTTGGGCCCAAGAGCAACATCTCATCTGTGCAATATTACCTCAGTGTACCAACTGTACAAACATTAATGACATGTAAATGACACGTATTCCTTCCACTTTTCAGAAATACACTCTCGCACAGCTGTTTCCAAACGCTATTAATGAACAGTGTGTGCTGTCAAACACATCCGCAGCACCAACAAACGGTGCTTTGTGAGCATTACCAAAAACCATGAGGCCTGTGGCACACAGCAGCTACACTTCACACACTACTGACAGCAGCACACTAACATAACAAAGAATCTGTGGTAAGGAATTGATTAGCCTTCGAGCATTTGTATGTCAAGCCCTTTGCTAATGTCAGAACTCTGAGGGTGTCTAAGCCTCATATCAACTCTCTTCATCCACAGTGTGATGACTATTGGGCTTGAGGAGGAAATGTAGACAATCAGAGCTATTCTTCACCTAATGAATCTTTGACTTTACTGGTTTTATAATTGTATGATTAAAGCCCATTGAGCCCATGTGAGAACACAGCAGGAGATTATTCGGAGGATTTACCGCAAGTTGATGATGTTTCTAACACATGAGGGACGCAATACTGGAAAAAAAGAAGACAAATATCTCAGGATAAAAAAGTGGAGTCATACATGTAGAAGATACAGACAAAGATGTCACCTTAGCAAGACAACGAGACTCAAGAGTTTTCGATGATAAAAGCAGATGCTCTGTGTGTCGACAAAAACGTGTGTGATCTCCGCAGCGGCAATTCCACTCTACGTCCTGCCTCCTGTAAGGCGTGCCACCTCTCACCTGAATGCCTTGGGCAGTTTTTTGTTGTCATGAACATTACCAGAGAATTACCTCCTGCTACGTTCCAAAATCCATTGTGTGGACATTCTCGGAAAGTATTTTCAGTCTCCAGCTACAGCAGGGGTTACCTGATCCGGACATACGAGGTCAAATTGCCCCAAACCTGTCCACTGCACTGATGACGAGACTCTTTGGTAACACACACACTGTCACTGCACTTGGCTGTTGTTTGATGAGGGTTAAGAACAGAGGATGTAACACCTTGTTAAAGCCATATGAGACAAATTGTGATTTGTGAATATGGGCTATACAAATACAATTTGATTGATTGATTGATTGTTCATCAAGAAAATATCCCAGCACATAATTACATCCTCAGAATGTTAGAAGCCTTTCCTCCAGCAAATATTACAATACGCGACAGAGCAGTGAGAATCGTGATGCAGAGGTGATAGTCAGAGCTAAGCAGCCATGAGTAGTTACTGTCTGGTGAAGCCATCAGGGAGGTCAACTCATATACACTTGACTCTACCATGACACCACAGGCTTTCTAAACAGCACAAGATGTGGATTTTGTTGGACACCTACTGTTAACATCATACAATAAAAAACCCTACATTCAGTTAGCAATTTATAAGGTACACGTGTCTTTTGAGAGGTAGTGAATAGTTTTTATGAGATATTTTTGGCCTTTGTAGAATTTTCTATCGTAAAAGGGGAGAGAGAGAGCGGGGCTTGCAGCGAAGGGAGGGAACCAACCCTGCAGCCGCTGCAGAGGACAGTTTGGTAGTGAACATTGAAAACCTGGACATTTTAGTGTATTTCCGATATTTGTTGGGACTCAGGAAACCCATCTTGAAGTTGGGACAGTCCTGGACAAAGTTTTCGTCTTTTCTTGCACAATTGTAGTTTTATGCTGATTGCTTGTCCTATGCAAAGCTTTTCCTTCTGAAACTGTAAAAGTGACGTGCAGTAATGGAGCCCCATCATGTAAAGTCAAGCTGATGGACTCAGAACCCCGAAATAGAAAATCAGTTGTTGTTGCTGTTGTCTTTAATACACTGTTGTCATGATGGAAAAAGTCCCTTCAATAGATGATATAGATAGAGTCAAAGCTGCCGCTGATACAGAGCACTGGTTGCCTGTATATTCAAAGTTTATTAATATTGAATGTATCGAATGTCCAAAATGCACCAACTTTCACACTGTGCTTCCTTCGCCCCTTAACAATACACATGCCGAGTGTGAAGAAGCTAAGATGAATATTTCTCTAGATATGTAAAGCACAGACGGATAAAAGTTGGTGATTGGTGGTGAAAGTTAATTTTAACTGCATCTGTCAGGAACACTGAGAGCTGCTTACCCACAGGACTATTTATATTTCTCCAAACAAAATACAACATGTAAAAAGCAGAGCGTACAGATCTTACAGATGAGAGTAATCGTGAGCAACTTTCAATGACCCACAGTTCCCCACTGCTGCTTGATTTTGTGCTGAACCAAACACAGAGCAGTCCATGTCTAACTAACAGACAGATGACATGAAACTTTTTTCCTTCTCTCTCTTTTGTCTCGCTACAGGAACTTTGGAGGCTCTATTAACCGAGTATGTGAAAAGTAGTTTGAACTTCCCAGATTCCCCACTGTCACCCCAAAGCCTGTCTATCCACTTACCCACCATCCGTCTGTCCAGGACCCTGATTCCTTCCTTTACTCTTCCCCCACCTTCCCTTCATCCCATCCCTGTCAGCTCTTCATCGCTCCACGCTTACCCCCATCCTGCCATCCCATCATCCCTCAGCTCTCCTGCCAGAATCCCCGGCCCTCCCCACAATGCAATCTCAACGCACCTCATCTATGTTGTGCAAAGAATTGTGTATGATCCTTATTAGTAAACAGGGATTTTAAGCTAACTACTACTGCATTTGTATTATTCTACTAATTGAAGTTTAAATGTCTCTTTTATTAGACACGAACTTCATATACTTTTTTGCCTGACAATAAGATTCCTTCTTCTCTCTTTTCCACAACTGAACAGCACCATAGCACATTTTATCTGTTGCCAAGCCAAACACTGACAGCAGTATAGCAGTGGTGATTTATTACATCTTTGCATCCTTTGGCAAATGACCTAAAAATCCTTTTTATAATCTTCCAGTGTCAAACTATGACTCAAGTGTTTTTAAGTAAGACCTGTTGACTTTCTTGCAATATCTAGTGGTTGCCAAAGGATCTTAATAAAAGTCATGGCTCATTTAATGATCCTATAATTGTATTTCATGCCATGAAGCACATTTGCTAGCAGGATTTTGATGGCTATTTGTTTTGCAGCCCCTGTTTCCTCCTCCTCTGTCCTCACACTGAGTCACAGTCATTCAGCAGGTACCGTACTTGTCGTTCCGTGAGGTCGAGGTTGACAGCTATTTCGTAGCGTCTCAGTCTGGTCAAATAGTTGTGGTGTGCAAACTCGGACTCCAGTTCCCGGATCTGTTCTTTGGTGAAGGCTGTGCGCTCCTTCCTGGGCTTGCCGTTCATGTCTGACTTATAACTTCTGTCTTGGGACGCTGAAATGAAAAACAGAACATTTTCCAGCCACAGTTGAGTCTCCAAAACAGAGGGGGAGAAAGAACAAAAAAAAGGGAGAGGGGGTGAAAAAAAAAATTGGGAGGTGGAGAAAGAACAAAAGGGGGGTTGAAAAAAGGGGTGGTGGGGTTGATAAACTGCAGGGGCCCAAAAAGTGAAAAAAAAAAGGTAAATAAATAAAAGAAGGCTTAGGAACAGTAATGACCTTTTATTGCAAAGATGTCATTATTTCATATGTGGTATTTAACCCAAGCAGGAAGCTTACTCCCAGACAGCCTCAATGTACAACAGCCCCAACACTATACATAAGTAAACATATATATACAGTATATATATATTTCAATATGTATAAAAATATATAAAATGTAAAATGGTCTGTATTTACATAGCGTTTCTCCAGTCTTCTGATTGACCGCTCACAGTTCCTTGCACTAACAAGTCGCATGTACCCACTGACACATTCTGCACTTTTTAGTACCATTCACACACTGTCGGCTCAGGGGGAATTTGGGGTTCAGTCTTTCGCCCAACGATCCTTCACCATATGGACTGAAGGAGCCAGGTATCAAATTTTCAAACAACATAGATTTTGTTGGTTTTATGAAGACTGTACCTGGTGACAGAATATACTTAAAGAAGCGCTACCAAGACAAACTGGTGCAATTGTGTATATTTAATTTAATTTAAATTGATTTCAATGTTTTCCAGTTAGCAGTCTGTATCTTCCTGTGGTTTGTTGGTCCGTCAGTCCATGTGAAACCATTGGCAGAAGTGTGCACGTGCTTTGCTGTGTCCATGTGCAACAATCAAATAAAACACGGTTCCACTTATCAAAACAGAAAACACTCCAAACACACCGACTAGTGGTCCGATTTCTACAACCCTAACTTGTGTTTCAGTAATTTAACCTTAACTTCACCTTAATCATTAATATTTATTTGCCATAAAACCACAGTCTTTGTTCAATCTCATCCACGTCATAGACCGAATTTTAAAAACAGTGGCAGTGGCTGTGATTCAGTGTCTTTTCCTGGCAGCAGAATTGTGAAATCTTAACAAACTTGATGAATGTTGTCTCCTTTAAATTATTCTTTAACACTGTGGTGTCTTTTAAATCATGTATTCATATATCAAAAATTATAGAGGCAGTTTTTACCATCTAACAATATTAAGCATTTTTCAGATTGTTTCTGCCTGAAAGATTTGTTTGTGTTAAATCATATTTTCCCCCAATCATTCTTTGTTGTATTTGTGGTCAGCGAATGGTGAAAATGAACAGAGCATTCCTTCATAATGAAAAAAAAACGCTGAATAATAATTTCTGAAGTCTGCACTGCATTAGTCCTGCTGACAATTTATCAATGGTGTAAGTGCTGGATGTGCTGACAAGACACAGTTTGCCAGGAACGGAAAGAGACGCTGTTTATCCTGCACATGAGACAGACACCTAACATTAATTAGACAATTGGCATTCGAGTCTTGTTAATATTAATATTAATATTAATATTATTATTATTATTATATTAATATTAATATTAATATTAATATTATTATTATTATGTATACTTATTTCTAAAGCAGATTGTATTTCAATGATGCCTCACTCCCATACAGACTCTCTCTCAGACCGTTCTTTTTTCAGATCACCGAGTTCAGAAAGAAAGAATAAAAGAGCTGCGGTTTCTCCAAGTGCCAATGAAGTTAGAGTTAGGAAATTGGATTTGGGTTAAGTCGCTGGCAGCTTCAGCGTATCCTTTCAAACTTTTCAATCTGTCTGACAGGGCTCCCTCTGTCCTGGCTGGGACATCGAGTCGGGGGTGATCGGAAAGTTCTCCACTTGGCACCCTGCTCTGAGCTGCTCGTGAGCGGGGTGAACTGATACAGATACGGAGCCTGCTTTTAAATCTTGTGGATGTATCCTGGAGCTGCTGCGCTCTTTTGTGTCCTTTCTGCCGTCCATGGGGAGCATATGTGTGCAGAGGAAATTTATGCCTGGAAGTTGAGTTTTATGACTCTGATATATGACCTTCACTTTCACCATCACCTTCGCTATTTCAACTTTGAGTCTCACCGACAGAGCAAATTAATGTGTTCAGGGTCATAGATGCCACTGAAGACACTGAGGTCTCGACCTCTGGGGTTAGTTTGGGAGTTCGGAGATTTAAACGACCTGGAGGGGGATATTTACAGTTAAAAACACTAGGTGTTGGTGGAGGATTAATAAACTCTTAACAGTATTCCGAGTAAACTGTCTCACCACAGCATTCATTTCATAGCTTTTCATCATCTTTTAATTCAAGTTTTCTTTAATGGCTTCTTGTGATAATTGGCTTAAAAGTACATTTTATCACAGTATATTTTAGATCTGTTAGAAAAACATATTTTAATAAAGATCTAATAAAAAAAAAATATTGCCTAATCTTTTCTGTCCCACAAACTTCCTAGTATGTCCTTATCTAAATATCTGACCATAGAAAGCTGTCAAGTTGTTAGATGATGGCGGATGTAAAAATGATGATTTAAATTGCCTAAGATCTGTTGAATTTTTTAAAACCAATTTCAAGCAGTTCAGCTCAATGAGAGGACATGCACCTCCACCAGAGAAGCAGTCAACTGCAGATCTTCATCATCAAAATCCATCATTATTGGAATATGAATTTGAGAGAAACATGATTTATCTCCACTGCAAAAAATGATATCCGAGTAATATCAGATCTCTTAAATCAGGGTAATATCTTTTTGTTTTTGTCTGACAAGATACTTCTTCTTACCAGACAGTTTTTATGTGGGAGTGAAATTTCCCCCTTTTTTCGTTGGCAGATAATTTGAGTTATTTTAAGTATTTCTTCCCCAATTTTATTGCTTTTTTTCTTGTTTGAGTTTTTGCAGTGTCCATATATAGAATTATTTGCTTGTCATCTTTTGTCAGTTACCTTAAGTTATTGCACAAGTCATGTGTGACTTGTATTACTGATTTGTTTTTCTTTTTGAAATATAATCTATAGGTTTGATCGGTAGCTCTTTTACTTGCCAAGTGAAATATGCTTATGAACTAAAGAGGTAACATATGGATTCAAAATAAAATAAAATGCACTTACCCATATAATGACATATGATCAAATCTTGAGCATATTTAATTTAGAAGTTTTAAGTTCTCAGTGAGATATGTTAGGATTGAAGCTGTTGGTAATACTAATATTTTAAAACAAAATAGTAAAATTACATAATTGTAAGTGTCGCAATTTACGTTCAAATGAGGACAGAAATGTCCTGGTCTGAAAGTGTCATGAAAGTTAATCATATATAAGCAATCAGTTATTTGTAAATTGGGTTTGCTTCCTTTTATTGCTAAAAAAAATGTGTTTGGTCACAGATTCAGCCATCATTTCTTTACTTGTTAAATTAGGACAATCGTGTGAATATTAACAGAATAAGTCGATTTTTTTTTTTGGGAGGGGGGGTGCTCTTGAAAGAAATGATGATACATCTCCAGGGGTTTATCCCATGACAATAAATTACCTGATAGATTACACAGATCATGAATGTTACAGTTACACTGCTATCAATTCTTGACATTGGTAAATTTGTATTTGTAAACATGATATTCTACATTATATTGACACGTTTGTTCTTTTCAGAAATATATGGGTTTTGAACTCAGCTAGTTAAACAGCTAAATAACTTTTTAAGACGACAGTGTAAAACAGCAGAAAACATTGTCATAAGACAACATTTTTATATTGTGCGCACCGAAGATGTACAAAAGAAACATCTTATTTCTTTGAGGGAACAGGTTCTTTAAAAAGATGAATATTTTTGCGAGTCAGGGAAAATTCAGCTTAGAGGTCAATTAGAAAAGATTGACCTTAACAGATTGATGAGAAACTGCACAAAAGTAAATGCATCAAGAACTTCATCATCTTACCAGAGCTATTATTCTTGCCCTTACTGTTCCTTCTAACCGGGTCCTGTGGAGACAGACTCTGCCGGCCGTACTCCCCAGACACACATGACGCCCCCGTCGGGTGACCACTGCCCAAACCTGGGTTGGTGCCACACATGTTGGGGCCCTCTGAGCACAGTTCTGGGACTGTGGCCTCCAGCAGTGGCAGGCATATGTTGTTCCGAAAGTTTGATGAGAGCATCTGCGGGGGAACGGGCCAGCCGGGTGGGTGTTGAGGATGGGGCAGGTGGCCTTGGTGGGCTGCACTGCCAAACGCCCCACTGTCCTCTCCTCCAGCATAGCCACACGGAGGCGAGGAGCTGGGTAGATCCAGGTAGGAGACGTGGTCACTCCGGCCATGCAGGGTCAGCGGCGATTGGGTGATGGCAGAGTGTAGACCCTGGGCCGCGGCATGAGGGCTACGTAGACAACCAAACAGAGAGTGATCCATGGTTTGGGGTGTCCTCCAAACCCCCACTCCTGCCAGTGAGCTTTAACCAAAAACTCTCCAAATAACAAGCAGGAAAAGAAGTGAAAGAAAGAATCAGGGATGTGGGCAGCCTAAGACCCAGCTCTCCTCTGCAGCCCCTCTCAGTTCAGACCTCCAGACCCCCCTAATTCCAAGAGAAACCCAGCTGAAGGAAGGCGGAGATGATGGTGTTGAAAGAAAAGGCCTCTGGTAATCCCGAGCACACAGACGGTTGCCAGGCAGATGGTGGGTAAACACTGAGAGGCTGAGGAGGATCTCGGATGACAGCGGAGAACGCTAGGACCAGTGTGGAAGGAGTGGGTGCTTCCAGGGAAGTTGTGCTGGAGACGGAGTCACGGGGAGGAGGAAGAGGGGGGTGTTATATATAGGATGTAACACGAGATGTAGGTTGGGTCACTGGCTCACTGCTACTGACCACATGCATGTGATCATCCTCCAAAAAGCAATGCTCAATAAATCTGAATCATTCCTATAGCGCTGCCTCAGGAAAAGTGGGCAGTTTATTTTGGAGCTGAGACGTTTGGCCCTGCTGAAACTTGTGTAGTAACTGTGCTGCATCAGCTGCTGGACTTCGGATGCAGAGCTGGAGAACTCTGTTTTCACAGATTGTTAATTTTTTGATTGTTGGATGAAAGTTAAAAGCGACTCAATATTTACTTGTTGCATTTGGTGAGATTATTGCAAGTACAGTGACAGAGAGGAAATACTTAAGAAAGCTGATATAACTTTGTCAGGTCCAACTCCAATATTTTTGATTATTGTTGTTGCCTTACGTGCCCATGAGACTTGACTGATTTAAAACAAAACTTTGGATCTCGCTTGTCTTATGACTTGATGATAAAGAGTCAATTTGTAGTAGAAAAATGACTTGATTCACTTGGCTGTTGTGAGACTTGACACACTATAGAATTGACTTGTCATCTTAAAGCAAGGGTTGGTAATCCTGGAAAAGCTAGCAAGAGCAGGCTACACTTTAAACAATGCAACTGATACATCCCACCCCCTCCCGTCAACCCTCTAATCAAAGCTATGGCCCTAAAAGATATGACCGCGTACTGCCTGACAACTGCTAGAAACTGACTTTTCCGTGACTTGCTTGCTAACTTCTGGCTATTGTCTGTACTTCAGCAGCGTACGGAAGACTCTGATCAGGTTCAGACGACTTTATTTACTGATGGCTATCAGGACATGAGTGCATCAGAAACAAATTAACAACCTTATCTTTAATCACTTGATTTGAAACTTTCTTTCTAACTCTACCCAGAAATTAGCTCCCTAACAAACTGACTTGACTCAAAATGTGTCTAGCTTCAGAGTTGACTTGACGTGAGACTCTTCATCCGAAAGAGTCCACATCCCTAGACAGATTTGTTGCTAAAGACTTAACTTGTCTTGAGACGTGTCACAATGAAGACTTGACTCAATTAGAAGCATCTCTCCTTAGACTCGGCCAAAGCCGAAATCTCAGTGTAAAACCTTTGAGGTGGAAAATATGACCGTAAGAATGTCAGAATTATAAAATAAACACCAGAAATGCCTTGGATAGTCTACACTTGACTATACTTATGTAGTTATCAGGCAGAGAAGATAATGAGAAGATAATGGTCATGTTCCTTGGTCAGCGTTTGGGACTTTGTATAGAATTCTACTTGCATATTGTTCATACACTGTAGAAATGCTTGACTTGGACTTAACTAAGACTCAAAGTTCATATTCAAGCTGATTTATAATATCCTTCTTTTTCAGGTTGTGACTGAATACAGGTGTGTTACTTTATTCCAGTCAATACAGCAAAGTCTTTACTTTTACATACATCTTAGACATCGTGTACTTTCAGTGTATTTTAATATCCATCATACTACAGGTGGAGGATTGTAACGACTCTGAATGATCCAATATTTCAGGTTAGAGGCTTTAAGGGAATTTGAGATGTGATAATGTTTCATATTCAATGCTGCTGCATCACTAAAACGTATTTAGTCTGTCCATTTTATGCATTAAAAATAGCTAAAATCACATATTACCTCCCTACATGAAGAGATTCTAAAGCAGCATCAAAGTTCAAAATAAAGCTGTTTGTTTCCCAAATGTCCAGACAGCACAGACATGACAGGCAAGTTTCCAGTATTGTGAGGAACTCAAAGAAAATCCTGTTAAACAACAATAGCATGCAAAAAAAGAGAAATCAGTTATTTTACGTGATTCACTGCCTCGTCTTTGAAATGAAAGGCCTGAAGACAGAATTGATTTGGCAACCTGAGCCGAACCATTCAAAGGCAACCGCTCATTTGTGGTCGAAATACACTGAAGACGGGTGAAAAATAAGGTTGATCAGTGAGTTTTAGTTGACTTAGTTTGACTCTCTCTGCAGCAGCGTCCCCACAAATACACATCTGTTTGTATCCATATCTGTGAGTTCTTCTTTAAACCCGCACCCCACACACATGAAAAGAGGGAAATCTGTTTAATGGGAACTGCTGAACAACCCGACATGAAGCTGCAGCACGGTTTGGGGCTCACTCGGTCCTGCACGACACATGCACCACATCCAGTGGTCCTGTTTAAGGTCCCGCAGCAAAACACTGTGTTTACCTAACAAATTAGGATAATTAGTAGCTGTGTAAAGTAATCCGCAGGCCTATGCCCACTGTGCGTACTGATGCTCATATGGTTTCATTTGAATGCAGCTGAGCAGCGTTCAGAGGTGGAAGTGTTTCTCCTTGCTCCTCACATGTCAGCACCCCAAGGCTCCAGCAATTTCTCACCTCTAATTTGACAGATCCCGACGGAGGGGACGTTTTACTCAGGTGAGTTCACTTCAAGCTGCAGTCATTAGTGTTTGTGTGTGTGCTGAAACACTAGACTGTGTGTGTGTTCAGATTTATTTTATGATCATAACTTTGGTATGCATTACTTCATCTGGCTGTGTTAGCTGAGGTTTCAATTCAAACAGCATTTCCAGAGTAAATACAAAAGAGACAATATTAGTGACTGGTAAAGTGTTGAGATGTTGAGAAGTGTTTTTTTGGATAGAGACAAGCTTGATGCACCCTGTGTTTATGCTAAGCTAGGCTAATCCCATCCTGACTCCAGCTCTGTACTGTAACTCAGGGGCTCACAGGTCTCTGCATTCAACTGGAAAATGTTTACTGAACTTGTTTTCACACCGGTACTTTTTGGTCGAGTGAACTTAATTACGGTTTGTTATCACGCTTGGTGCAATTGGGTAATTGGGAACTAAAGAGCTAAATGACTCATGCAGCTGTGTTTTCCATCCTCTGAGACAGCAAAGCATGCGAACTTCATCGGCCTGCGGAGTAGATATGAGCAGCCAGAGAATGAAGCAAGGTTTTACGTGCACGTACAACAACACGCAAAGTACTGTCCTTCTGCAATGAGACACATGATCAATAAATGGAGTGAACATCTTCACTTGGTTTGAAGTCGTGCATTCTGGCTGAATTTTTCTCTGTGTGGGAAAGAAACAGAACCAAGGGGAAAACACATGGTTTTATGAACGCATCGATTGATTTGGACCAAAAACAAACAAACAAACGCCCCCTCAGATCATTGAGAGGAGACAATAGGGGGTTTGGTGAGCCAATCTAAATGTTCCACGTCTAGAATTGATAGTTCGCAGTAAACAGTAAAAGATTTAACAGCAAAATTAAAAAGAAGCAATAAGATACAATGAGATAAGAAAAACTTAAATAAGCAGGATAGCGATGAGGCTACTGCAGATATATAGAACAAATATTTACATCTCCACTGTATTTAAATATATAAGGTGTATTATTGAACATTATTTACAAAGAATAATACTGTAATAATACATATCGAGTAATGGTGAGTAAAACATTAGAAGTGATAAGACTGGTGCTTGTGGTGGGTGTTGGAGGAAGTGGTTGTACAGTTTTCTTTTCAAACAGTTAAATTTGGTTTATAAAGTGGTAGTGAGCAATAGTAAATGAAAATGGGAGAATAGGGACTTCTGTTGCATTGGATGTGAAGCTTTCTGTGTGTGGGTCATGGATCTTATCACACACTGTGGGTCTTGTTTAATACATGCTTTGTTTATCAGAATGCTCTTTCACGGCGGTAAGCTTCTTACTGGAAAAGACTTTTGAAATGTCACATGTCCAAATGTCCAGACTCTGCACTCTGCTGTGGTGTGGCGGCTCAATGCAATATTTCTCACTTTATTTGAAATGCAGTCTTTTGCTTTGTGAGAAAAATGAACTCAGAGTGAAATAATGAACAGAAACTCCTTCTACTCATACTCATACTCATACTCATCCTCATACTTTGAAATACCATTCCTCCTCTAGCAGCTGCTGCTTTACCATATTAATCTAATCTTCGTCAATGAATATGAAAATTAATAATGAAACAAATTCAGTGAAACTGTGAATTTTTATCATAGCATAAAAATATGCAACATATAAAACACATTTTCCCACAATGCCATTACTTTATTCACATCCTGACTTACTTCCGGTTAAACAAAAACAAATTTAAATTGCAATTGTCATGTAGTCAATGACAAAAATATATTTTTTAAGAAAATTGATAAACATACTTTTAATATAGTAGTGGGCCTTTATACTCATTCATTGTGCCTTTCCTCAAAATATCATACTTTATAAGTGAAATTTGTGAAAATATCCCTTTTGAAAATAAAACTTTATCTTGAGGTACTTGAAAAAATAAAACCATTTCAATTATTTTAAAAGCTTTGTTTTGAAAAAAAACAACAACTCTTTAAAATGTTTTTAAAACACAATTTTCCAGAAATGTTATGATTTTATATTGAATAGCACATCTATTATTAACACAAAGGTAGATGTTTAGAAGTTCGTACACAGAAGAAGACAAAATTAAATTGAAACAAGTTTAGTTGAGGTGGCTTTACATTCATAGTGTGTACACTGTTATCGGCTGAGTTTGTACAGGGTCTCTGAGCTTTCAGCCTCTTTAAAAGCTAAACTTGATCCAAATTTTGGAAAACAACACAAAATATCCTGAACTCACTTCCCCATGAGTACATGACATTCACAATGTAAAATTTGCAACATATCAGACAAGTGATTTGGATGTCTCCTTTCCTCTTCCTCTGGCTGCAGTCTGACTACTATGGGTTTTCACTCTTAGCTCTGAGACCTTTCTCATTCATTGTTGCTGTGATTTCTCTTTGCAAAGCACATTTGTCACCAATTTGTTGTTGTTCTTGTTGTAATTCAGCTTTTTACAAATGACAGCTCAACTCTAATGGACTGGAAGGTCAGATAAAGACATAAAGCCAACAAATCAAGTTATTGTCTATGACAAAGTAATCACGCAAACCTTAACACAGCAGAGAAAAGTCTGCAAATTGTGATAAAACTGTGACACATTTCTAATGTTATGAAATGCACAACACAAACTCTGAAGTAGACTGGCACTAAGTAGAGCGCATATTTCCATCAAGCTCCAACTGTCCCCTTAAATTCATTCAAGCTGCACAGCACAGTCATAGATAACATTTTTCATAAATGTGCCAGAATCCATGATTTACATGCTGGGAACCCTAACCCTAATAATGTTGAAAAAAAACCAATGTGTTAAAGACAAAGAAATGACTGGATCTTCCCTCCGATCCGGATCTGCACCAAAATGGAATGGATTCCTTGCTGACACATACCTTATGATTCGATCAAGTTTCATCGAAGTCTGTTTAGTACTTTTTGTGTAATTTTGCTGACAAACAAACAAACAAACACATAAACCAACCAACAATATAAATGGACAAGGTAGAAAACACAGTCTTTGGTGGAGGTAATAATCAAGACATAAAAAAACCTGGGGAGTAGAGGTTCTAAAGTCATTTTGTGGCGCTGTGCTGTATTAATAACTGTAACAATAATTATACAAGTATATCCTATGTTGTTATGACATAATCCACACGTTTATTTGTATATTAAGTTCATTTTAATATTAGTTTTGTTGGACATAACAGTGTGGCACTTCATGAATTTTAACTATCCTTCTACTTCATACTATTGGATGTTCTGATACTGCCCTCTGCTGTTGTGCTGCACGTACAACACTAGTCTGCTCGTAACCAGTCAGTCATGGACTGTGAAATGACTCATAGATATGAGTGTTTTTATATTTGTACTGTGACCTGTCAGTCCAAGATGAGTACATGCTGGAAGAGGTCAGAGAACATGATCCATGTTAACACTTGTCTGTTCTGGAAAATAACATTTGCAGCCTGACATCACAGAAAACGTCTAATTTTCTCAAACGTTCTCCACAAGTGTTCCGTCTCCCTCCTGACTTTGACTCTGAGGATTTCTCTGAGAAGACCCTGCAGAGGCTGTTACTGCTGATCAGTCCTCAGGTTATTGGTCCTTCTCTTTAGCGCCACCATCAGGCCAAATTTCAAAAAAGCCATTTAGAACGTCTTTAGGCATGACAATTAGACTACATGATTATAGGTAATAACATTGTTTCTGATATTTATAGCCTACATGTCCAATATACTTTTTTTTATATATGGCAGCTAGACGTATGCCCTATAACCAATCTAGTCCTTTTTCCCATTGTAATCTTTAAGGTGACATTAAAGTCAGTTTTTCACTTACCTAAAAGCGATTGCGCTCCTATGTGCTGACTGACAGTTTCCCTGATCTGGATCCACACCAACATTTAAGGGGTTCCTCTATGACCTATACCACATCCCCTTCCACCAAGTTTCATGCAGATCCATCCACACATTTTTGTGTAATCCTGCCATCAAACAAACAGACGCAGATGAAAACATAACCTTGATGGAGGTTTTCCCTTTTAAAATATAAACCAGTTTATCTTGGTAAACTCTAAGTCTCCTGATTATATCTGTGCAAAGCAGATCATTCATTCCCATATCATGCCTTTTGAAAAGAAAACATATTAGTATTTTCACCATTTTTGCTGCAGTAACTGAGTTAAAAAATGTGAGAGGAGTTTCTGAATCTGAAATCATGTGTGCAGCTGTGTGTAACTGTTGTGTTGTATTCATGGGAAAGAAAATGAAAGTTTGCAACTCCTGAAGCATTTTTCTCTGTCTTCAAATGTAGTGATACACGTGTTTGACTATTTTCTGCAACGACAAAGTCCATCCTCACAGGCGTGCAGTTTTTTTTTTTGCACCAATACCTTCGTACTGATCTTATCTGCTGTGAGAGCTCTATCACAATAAGACCCGACAAGGAAGAGATGACATCACAGAATAAACATTTTAGATTTGGTGGATGAACTCAAGTTAACACTAATGAATAATGTACTATTCAAGCATCACAGCAATGTCCTGCATTAACTGTGTTAAAATGCTTTGACCTACTAACTAAAATATCTTTTGTCATAATAAGACATAGTAAGTAGTACGTCACATACAAAACTGATGCGATCAATAATCTGTCAATATAGATGGAAATCGTTAAAATGACATTTCACCATTTTAGAGGTAGACTTTCTTTATAGAGCGAACACTCCTCATTTGCGTTTCCCTTTCGTGAACCTTTGTGGAAAGAAATAATTATGGTTTGCATTTTCCATGAGCAGATTTTCAGGCAGAAATAAAATGTTGTCGAGATTCAGTAACAGATGTGGAGGATACATTTGTCAGGTCATGTGTAGACAAAGTAAAGTCAACACCAAACCCAGTGACAGTAGCTAATAAATGAATCCTCCGCTCTCAATAGGAAAATACTTGAGTTTCCAAGTAAATGTATCATCCTGCAGAGAGGATGAGGGAAAACATGGCTGAATGAACCCGCTGCCTACACCAAGCCAAAAATGTTCTGTTGCCCTCTAGTCACTGACTCCTCTTGTAGTGGAGCTCCAGATAAGATGTTAGACAGACCTTCATAATACAAAGATTCAGGTTATATAAGGATGCCAAGTTTACTTACTGACGGGTGACACATTTTGAAGCATAAAACCATTTTGTGTTTTTCTTCATCACAAAACGTAATTTGTTTGTTTTTGATTTGCTGTTATGAATTACACAAGTACCCAGAATTCCCTGCTTTGTTTGTATTGAGCTGTGGCATTTTTACATGGTCCTAGACTGACGTCTGTGACAAATGTGTGTAGTTCTACACAAACTCACACACGACTCCGAGCAGTGAAGGTAGCCATGATGCGTTTATGTACAATGATGATGATGATCTGTAGAAGTGAACTTCTTTATCTGACAATGAGCTGATAACATCCTAGTGGGTCTGTGTAAATGTAAATTCACGCTGGATAAATTCAGGCTTCATATGAACACAGCTCTTATTTCACTCTGTGCTGCCAGTTTCAGTTTGGCTGAAGCAAACGCGGATGTTGCCAACAGAGCCACTTCTGATCCTGGAAACTGAAAAATGATCTACTGACTGCAGAGGAGTTTCATCTCACTCACTCTGGCAAAAGTCCAGAAATCATTTATGGCCAAAACATCCAAAAGCTGCTTGAGAAAGTGAGTTATTCGTATTTGCAAATAGTAGGCTGCAACTTGGTTCAATCATTATTGTTCAACACATTTCTTCATGTGACTTCTTAGTAGATCGTGGCTACAATGTTTTATATATATATATATATATGTATATATATGTGTGTGTGTGTGCGACACATTCATATGCATGAATATGTATGTGTATGATACATATCATTCTGTCAGTAATATACGTATTGAACATTAGTGTACATTATCTATCTATCCATCTATCTATCTGTCTCTCTGTCTGTCTGTAACTCTCTCTCTCTTTGTCTGTCTGTTTGTCTGTCTGTCTGTTACTCTCTCTCTCTGTCTTTCTGGCTGTAACTCTCTCTCTCTCTCTCTGTCTTTCTGTCTCTAACTCTCTTTCTCTCTGTCTGTCTGTCTGTCTGTCACTCTGTCTGTCTTTCGATAGATATCAGTAGATCGATGTCTATCTACAGAAACACACACCTGAGCTCAAGCTGTTCTGGAATACTTGGAGTGTTACACGAAGGGCAGAGCTCAAGCCTGCAGGGGGCGCCATCATACTACTGACCCTCTGTCAGAGGGGATGTCTGTCTCGTCTCTCTGGGCCTTGCTGTAAATTGAGGTTACCTGATCTGCATGGAGGAATCCTCAGTATGGGAGAGTGGAAACAGTAAAGATTTACCCAGGGAATGAACATGTGTCTTAAGTGTTCCATTAATACACAGATTCAAGCAGCTCTTGGTAGCTCAGCTAAGCAGCAAGAAAAAAAGAAAACATGAAATCCCATTTAAAGCGTATATCTATGTGAACGTAGAATCTTTGGATAACACATTTAAAGTCAGCTCTAAAGATTAAATGCTACATTTCTCATCCCAATCCTTTCAATACATTTCTACTAATGTGATAAAGCTTAAATGAGAAAGATATTCAGACGATTAGCGTTGGAGTCCGTCTGTGGCAAACTGAATGGAATAGAAGTGGTTTAAGGGGTAAACACTTGCGTGTAAGGTCCAAATCTTTCACACTGCATTTCAGGACAAAAAGCAGGTCATGAAGTCCGAGGGCCTCTCCGTAGACCTCTGTGATGTAACTGTGTGGCACAGACCAGAGCAGGGCTATTAAACCATTTCTAAAGATCTGCATGTTCCCTGGAGCACGGTGACCTCAATCAAATAAGAAAACACCAGGACTCGAGAGCGATGCAGTTCTTTTCAGTGTCCCACATCAGTGTGGAGTCTGTTATTAAAAGAAAGGTTTGTTGAATAGATTGATTCACCAAACTGTTTAACCTACTTACTGTCACTTTGAGCTGAAGCACTTGAACATGCACAGCAAAGGAGTGATTGAGTGTATGCCTGCAAATGTTGGTTAGATATGGTTAGTATATTAATCTAAAGCTTGTTTTTTTTTTTACAATTTGTTGTTATTGGTTATTGAATGTATATTGATGGGCACAAATGGCAAGCTGTTGCAAATCCATCTGTTTACAATGAATTTTAGAAGCAGTTGATAATAAAATCATAGCAACTCTTTCCTAAACATACAAGCTTTAGCTCTAGCTGCAGGCTGGTAGGACAAGTTTCACATTTAAAATAAAGACCAAAAAAAGCAGAAAGAAAAAACATACTCTTATCAAAAAGCAGCTTTAGAGCTTGGGAAACAAGAGAGAAATATTCAGTTGTGATTAATTACATTTTCAGCGTCATGGGAGAATTTGGGCTGGTGAGGTTAAAGAAAACGCTTCATAGTTACCCAGAAAATACAATTTGATTTATTTTTTGAAAGGGGTACAACATTTGAATGGCATAATTTGATGAAAATCAGGTCATCTGATCCTTCCAAACTACACAAACATATCTGAGAGTATTTCATGTAGAAAAGGACTAAAGAAATGTGACGTGATAATTGACTTAGTATTTGAAAGTCGTCAGACCAGGGCTGAGTTTATTAAAAGGCATCAAATGTGACACGTAATCAGCCAACTTACTGGTTCTTAACCGAAGCTAAAGTATTCATTGTTATTCACACATTATCAGTTCATCTGTATTTTCCACATGTGTACAATGACCAACAAATACTGTATGATCTCAGATAGGCTTCCTCAGTATAATATCACTTCCAGTAGCAGTCTCTTCATGTTTAATTTCATACTTCTTAAAATTGGTGAAGACTGTTGTATATATTAAAAAAGCATGGATAAATCATCATCGAAAGTCACTGTGGTTGATGAGCAGTTGAGAAAACAGCAGTGACCTCTGCCGTGACACCTCATCTCCAGCACAGAGGAAGACGGCAGCTCACACGCGCACGAAGCGGCCTGACGTACATAATTTAAGAGCACAGCCTTCATGGGCTCTGCAGCTGAGACGTTATCTTCCTCTCCACTCACAGGCCTCTGATGAGTCCGGCCCCTTATGTATGGATACTGCACTTATTTGCATAAATGATTATTATTCAGACACAGCAGGAGCATCTATTAATTTGTCTTTATTTCATTTACATATAGAAAATGGTTGGCACATTTCTTGAATTAGTACATTATTTTGTCTGAACATTTGTGTCGTTCTATGACTTACCAGTCACTATTGTACACTGATAAACGGAAACGCAAAAGGCAGTCTTGGCGCTTCTTCACATTCATCAGGACGCTCTTTAATTCCATGTCACAACAAGACAGAGCAGGATCCAGACAGGACAAAGTCATTCTAATGTCATCCACCACAGTCTCACTGTGGATGTCGTCACCGCTCATGTTTGGGCATAATGTCTCTTCTGTCCACCGCCACCATACCAGGCCTGCTCAGCTCCTTAGGGGACACGTCTGCATAAAACTCAGCCACCACAGGACAGTGATCTGACGCCACGCCGCCCCATGACCAGTTATCTGGGATCCAGGGGTTGGTCAAGCCCTCCCGCACGACCATGCAGTGGCCTGTCGGAGGGAAACACAACATGCACGTGAGACTTCATGACAGCTCTAGTATCATACTGATGATGTGTTTACACTCTGAGGCTTGCTCTGACAAAAACTGTTGAATCTAATCAGTTATGTAGGAAATGTACACAGCTTCAGAAAAACAAATCATAGTCATTCTAATGGTCAGTGTTCAGAGTCCTAAAAGACTTGAACTTGCCCCAAGGACTCAAGACTGGACCTGAATTTGTCTAAAATTAAATCAGTATTGACTTTAAATCCTTTTAGTTTGAATTTGACATAAGAATTTAGTTTACTTGTACTTGGAAAAACTCAAGACTCTAGATTTTTCTCAAATGAATTAGACTTGTCTCAAGTGGCAGAAGACTTAATTTGTACTAAGGCTTTGTCATTAGGGTTAGACCAACCCTAACTCTAATAACTCTTCTTGAAGAACTCAATTATCTTAAACTTGTTTCTACTGAAAGCAACACTCAGACACAGACTTGTCTCAATTGACTTTGACTTAAGATTTGACTTGGACTTTTCTCAAATGACTCAAATAACCTGGGACCTGACTTGAACTTTTCTACTATGACTCAGATTGAACTTGGTTGGCTCAGGAGGGAAAGTGGATTAACACGGGTTATCCCAAGCTCCAACTGTCTGCATGCCAAAGTGTCCTTGGGCAAGATACTGAACACAAAACCCCCCCAAAAAAACCAAATTATTTGTGACTAAAATAAAGTGACTTGGGAATTGAAGCAGGCTTTGATTTAAGACTTGACTTGGACCTGTTATGAGAACTTAACATTTCAAATATTAAGCTTGACCACCATTTAAAAACAACCATAGTGTACACCTACCAGAACAGAGCTTCTTGAGGGAGCGGCTGACCCAGATGTTGTCCAGGCATTGGGTGCCCTGTGGTGAGCGGGTGCTGATGTTGGTGAACTGGGTGGATGGTATCAGGGCACAGAGTTTCTCTTTTCTCAGTATGTCCAGCTCGGAGCTCTGAGGGGGGGAGCCGAAATCTCCCAGCACCACCAACTCCTTCTCAGCTGCACAGAAAGACACGGAGAGTAATGAATGAAATTCTCATAATTTACAATCACGCAGAGCTGGGAATAGAGCTGTCATCTCCCTCAATAGTAAAGCGGTTGGTCAATATTCTCTCCTCTGACCAATTCTCATTGATCATTGTCTTTGTTACAATTATAAGGAGAAAAGAACTACACCAATAGCCTTCCAGGATGAATCAATTATTCTACACATTGAGAGACTAAGTGGACGTTAACTTATTTGAAGTTTAGCGTGTACGGGGTCTGTGTGAATCCACCCAGTGTGTGACTCGTGAGCTGTAAAGTCTGGAAACGCAGATCTTGGCTGGGATGTGACAGACTGACCTTTGAGTGTCTCCTGGATACTCGGCGAGAGGCGCTGACATTTGACTTCTTCTGTGTTGTGGTTCTTGCCGTTGGACTCTCCTGGCGAAGCTGCGGCCTGCATGTGCACGTTCACCACTGACAGTTCATATGAACCAACCTGATGGAAAAAAAACGTCATATGATTCTGGTTAGCCTTTATTAGCCTTTATTAGACTTTATTGGCCTTTATTAGCCTTTCTGGACCCGCAACGGGTCCGGACAGGCTTGGGTCTTGGAGGAATGAAACACCTCTAACTAATAATAACAATAATAATAACAGTAAAAAAAGCTGGGGTTGAAGACTGTGAAATATGGTTACAATTCCAGGGAAAAGCTGCTAAGTTACAGAGTCAAGATGCTTTAATCAGGAATGAACTTCTCATGTGCAGCTTTTCAGAAAGTCCCCATGGAGCAGATTCAGATATTCAACCACCAGACAGTCTGAACATCTTCTTTTATTACATTCCAAAAATGTGCTCAAATTCTCATTTAGATATGAAATGGAATGTGGAACAGTTCTATCATCAAACCATTCTTCATCTGTTCCCTTTAAAAAGATTATCGTGTTCGGAGGTTTTACCACGAAATATTTTGATTCCTTTTTTCCTTTCATTTCTGTTAATCCTGCAATTATTTAAATTAATTATATAATTATTATTTATATATTATGTATTATAGTTTAGTGTTCCTCATGCTGTATGTTGAGGTCTGAGCCCTCAGCATCCACCCTAACCTCTCTTGCATATTGTTTAACATTGTATACAGTGTGTGTATGTGCAACCCATCTTTTAGTAAAACACTGTAAAAGAAAAAAAGTATTATTGCTTGCTAAAGCCCATATCGGCTTCGTATGTTGGCAGAAATAGTTAATCTCAACATTCCAGTATGTTTGTAAGTCATGAAATCATTACTCACAATAAAGTGAGCCAGGTAGAGGAGAGGGTAGGTGTGATGCCCATTGCCATTGACAACAGGAGCGTCCAAGACAGAAGCGTCCTTCAGGTCAATACCGGACGAGCTGTCCCACAGAAAACCAGAGTAGCTCACTCCCTGGGAACAGAGGATCATGGGAACTGGAGTCATATATAGTTATATATGTGTTTAGGTATTTTTGATGACTTATGAAACAACCAGTCTCTATACCATTACTAACAAAGTTAATCTAGAAAAAGTAGATACATTAATGAATATGACGTTTTTTGTTCGGCCAGTTTTAGTGACCATAAAAAAGTTTAGGAAGCAACCTAATGTGCATTTGACAAATCAATCAGTTACTTTTCCTATTTGTTAATTTTTGTTAAAAACAAACCAAAAAAAAGAAAAATGCAGATGAAAGCACTTCGTAGTATAAAGCTCACCTCGCTCAACTATATCACCAAAATGGAAGTGAGTGATTCACCTCATTTCAGTTTTCCCTTTACATCACAGATTAGCGCCTACCACAGATAGATATCCTTAACTATGCCTCGGCCATCTGTCCAAAATAACAAATCACAAGCTCTTTGGGTAGAATCACAATCTGAATCACGAATCTCTCCACAGATTTCACTAAACTCATGTGATCACAGGACTATTTGTGCATGTATGGCTGCCTGGACGCAAAGCCACTCACTTCAACTCAAAGCTAAAGGTTCAACTTGTTCTGTTTCGTTTTGTGTCCCGTGAAAGGACTGAAACTCCACTGTTCAGAACGTCAGCTGTGGACGATAGTTCTAGTCCTGCTCAGTTGAGGGGACTGGGAACTGGTACATGTGCCATCACACCAAGCACAACAAGGATGCAGAGAAAAACAAGGACTACCGCTGCTAGCTGCAGTTAGCGAGTCAACTTTTAATGAAACAATCGGTATGATTAATCTGAAGAGTAGATTATATGCTATATTAAGATTAGTTATAACTTTATTTATAGAGCACTTTTCAACAAAAGGACATTTAAAATTTTCTTTCTAAAGAAATAAACCTGCTTTGATGATTGATCCGTAACATTTGTTGACTCACCTTACTGGAGTGTCCCGTGGGTTTTTCAGACACAACACTTTTCCACAGCCCTCGTGGCCACTTCCACTTCCGTATGCTGGCCAGTGTACCTTGGTTTAATTCCACACAGAACTGCATAAGAACATAAAGAGAGAAATTACTGTCAGCACTACACGTCATCATCTAAAAAAACCTGCAAAACCTTCTCAGTCGAACCACAGTGTTTTCTTAAGTACCACGAGTATCATGGCCACTTTGAAAATAAAATTCTACGATGTTTTGTTAAATTACAACTTTATCCTTGTAATATTAAAAGTGTCTTCTCAATTACAACTTTATTTTGATAATATTTTGTAATATTTTTCACAATACTACGACTTTTTTCTCGTTATACTACGACTTTGTTTTTTGTAAAATTACTACTTTTCTTGTTATACAACGACATAAATTATGATTTATTTTCCTCTGATCCTATACAGCTTTAATCTAAGAATTTTCTTTTCTTCAACATGGCCATAATACTCTGTAATACAAGTGAGCCACCTGCAAAAGATCACTTGTAAGTCAGGTTAAACCTTTAAGTAAAATAATTCAGTTGTACATAGCAACTACAACTTTGAAATAAAAAACATAAAAAACATGAATACTGTGATTACAGGCCTATGGGAAGTATAATGTAGATCTTCCAAATAAAGCTAGCCCTTCTAACATATGTTTATAGAGCTGTAGTCACACCTGACATGTGGTCTTTCATTTGTGTTTATTAAATTAATTAATTAATTAATTAAATTATTAGCTAAATCCTATCTGTCTATTGCACACATCGGAATTTAAGAGCTTCCTGGCTAAAAACTGATGCAACACCATATGGTCCTGTTGGTGCCAAGAAAATTGTGAGATGATATGAGAATCAGTGCACGATAAACAGCTAAAGAAGAAAGAAAGAGAAGCCTGAATAGTGAGGACACGGCAAAGTCAAATTGATCTGATGGTTAAATGTCAACACTGTTTTATCTCTGCCTCCGTTCATAATCAGTGTGAAATACATGACACAGTGAAGTAAATAGGGAGTAGTGTTTTTAATTTTAACACTTTGGGGCAGATTAACCGCAGCAAAAACATGTTTGGCTCAACAGTCTAACTGCCACTGAAAAACAATACGGAGTTCAATGAACTCAAATAGCCTCCTGTCTAAGAGGAAATACAAGGAGCAAGAGGAAGCCTCTTATGTCAACATCACAGCGGGATCTCTAAACCAACAGAGGAATGATATTGTAAAATCAGCAGGTAAATATGACTCTGTTTTTCCACTGAAGAAGATTCTCATAAAGGCTCAAGTTGCTGTTCATGCAGCAAGTGGCTCTAAATTTAAACTGAGAGGCTCCCTGTGGGACGCTGGGAGAGTGAGAGGAACCACACCTATGAGCGCACACGCACACGCACACGCGCACGGCACACGCACACACACACACACACACACACACACACACACACACACACACACACACACACACACACACACACACACACACCAGTCTAAAAGGACCCCAATTAATATTTAAAGTGAAAATATGCAACATTTAAATAATATCTTCTGCTGTAAAGCACAAGTCTTATTAAGTTTACTACATAAACATGATGGGACTGACTCTTACCCCCGCCAAGGCGGTCAAGTTTTGCGTCTATAGAGATCACCACGAACCAGATAAAGGAACTTTTTTCACTTTCTTGAACCTTGTGAGAGATGACGTTTTTCAACATTTTTGTCACTTTCTAAAGAAATAATACAGAGATCTTGATGAAAACAATGCATATTTAGGGAGTTGGTCTCTATGAGTGTGTGTAATGAGGTGTAGCTTGATTGAATCATAGGGGGCTGTTGGGCCTTAGTGGAGGTATGCGCTCTACTGAGTGCCATTCTAGTTCTTTTGGCAAAACCTAATGACCCATGTTATCCCAGAATGGTCTGACAAGGCTCCAAAGAGATTCTTGTGATGTAACAGAACAGTAACCCCTTAAATGTTTAGTGCTGTTAAGGACAGCTGATCATGGAGGAAACTCTGTGAGAGTCAGGACTCCTTGATTTATTTGGTCTTAGAAGCTATTACTCAAAATCCTGCGTTATGGCCACACTTTGTCGACCTCTACTGCAGTGGTCGCCAACCCACCGAATGCGATCTACTGGTCGATCTCCCAGTCTTCACTGTCGATCCCCCAACTCTCTGGACTCACTGGCTGTCGTAGCGCCGCAGATCAGCTGTGTGTCGGTTGTCTGTTTTTCACACGCGTCTGTGTGTCTGCTACTGGCGGTGGAGCTGCAGGTTTATCTCCTGCATTTCCTTCAAGAACAAGTTGGTTCATGTACTAAAGTAAATGTCAGGACTCTGAGGTATGAATATTCACATCTTTCGGTCTGTCGATAACAATCAAAGCCCCGTTGGAACAAATGAGTGGATTCAGAAGGTGAAACGCTGGAGTGCTTTTACTTTGAAACGGGTTCGGAAAGTGTTGTAAATACGTTTGTGTCATAGAGAGATAAATATTGTGGTTCACAGCAGAATAAACAGAGAAAATAATCTTTCACCTGAGTTTTAATGTTTATCTGATGAATCTATGTCACAAACAAATGGTTGCAACACTTTCTGTATGCCTTTTCAAAAATAAAAGCACTCCAGCGTTTCTGTTGATGGAATCCATTCCCTTGTTTAAAAAGGGTTTTTTAATGAGAAATATTTGCAGGAGCGGAAGATGCTCCTGCTGTGTAGTACTGGTATTTATTTGAGTACAAGGGACTTCTTTCATACAGGGCAATAATCATATTTGTGGCCATATTCAAATCAAAGCCTATATGTACAAACATTGTGCTGCAGTAGCAGCTCCTCTGCAGAACATGATGTGGAACTGAGAAGCTTCATATTGTGCATTGTAAATATGAATGATATTAATTTGAATATTGTGCATTGAATAGAAAAAGTCGCACAACTGCCCTTCTTTGTGTATATTTATTTCTTTTACATTCAGCCTTTAACAGAAATTGCAAAAAATTATAAATATGACCCTCCTAAGTGGGTTTTTTGGAAGATATCAGGGTGGTAGATCTTGGCTTACATTTGGAATTAAAAAGTGATCTTGGGCTCGAAAAGGCTGGTGACCACTGCTCTACTGGGTACGTCCAGCAGGATAATGCCCCATGTCACATAGTAAAAGTCTCAAACTGGTTCGGAAACATGAGAGTGAGTTCAGAGAACTTCAGTGACCTCCTCAGTCAATTCAGTGGAACCTTTGTGATGTGTAATTGGCAGCATGAATATGCAGCTGATAAATCTGTAGAAATGATGTGATGCAGTCATGTCAACAGAGGAAAGTTTCCATCTTCTCGTGATATCAATAACATGAAGAACTGAGGTTGTTTTAAGAGCAAAGGCAGGAATACTAATTCCAGTATTAGTATTGTTTTTTAATTAAGTGCTATGTGGATGTAAGTTGTGAATGGCAGGAGGGGCCCCCAGGACAAATACCAAGTTGCCTCGAGTTCCCATCAAGCATTGTGTACAGGGCAAACTATAAATAGTAACTTTATTATTTTTCCAGACACTCAAAAAAAAAAAAAGTCTGGCAAATGTCAACGTGAGAACAAAAGAAAAAAACACCACCCCAAATTAGGAATTTAGGAATGTTTTCAACTAAATAACTAAATCAGTGTGAACAAATAATTATTTTCCCCATTAAATCATTTTTTTTCACGGCCTTAAATTGTGAAAAAGAATAAACCATACATTCCATTTAACCATGCTGCTGACAAAGGAATGTGAAACTACACAAGTTATTCATCAGGGGAATAAGTGTAACTGAAGAATACCTGCATAATCAAATTTTCAAATGAATCATAGCAGCTCAATCACATCACACTGTCACTGTAGATATCACACTGTATCAATGTTAACTTTAAGTAGGAACTGAAGCTGGGTCGTTGTGGCCACATGAGTTGGTTAGACAGTTGTTTTTATCCCGTTGTAATATTATATTTGACATCATTTCAGCAATGCTGGTTAACTTTGGCTGGGGTGAGTTATCTGCCCATGCTGTAAATAATATGTAGCCTTGCATCAATGTGAAACAAAATAAATCGAGAAAACATTTCCCAATCAACTGTTAACAACATCTGTTAACATACGTCGGCTTGTTTACCTGATCAAACAATGTTACCTTATTTGTATTTGATATCATTTTACAATGACTTTCTCCCTTAACTCGCTCTTAGTTTTTTATCTTCCTTTGGCCGGCCTTCGTCCAGACAATTCTATGGAATAGTTAAATGTTGTGTTAGCCATTTTTTAACAGCACGAAGCAGTTAACTAATGTGAAGATTAATGGATTTTAAAGATACAGCAGGTTTGTGAACAATACCTGTGATTTTGTATTATACAGTTAACAAGACTAGGTTTGGCTGAACTGCGTTCGGTCCATGTGTGAAGTTGAGGACATTGTTAAAAACAGTTTTGTAACTCTGACTACTCTCTATGGAGAGAAGCTAAGTCCTGCCCAACCTTGTGCTCATTGGCAGTACTGGCTGCTCTCTTTTGTGGAAAGTAGCAAAGGTCAGAAAAGTCAGAAAATCTAGTGACAAAGTTGGCAGCACTGATGACGAAATAGAAACTATTGGCGTAAAAGCATTGTTAAAGGACCAGCGACCAATGGCCAGTAAGTCACAGACAGTAGAGTTTCTAAAGCTGGACTCACTTTTGCTGCCAGGCCAAAAAAATAAGAATTATTCCACCTGATGCAGCAAGTTGAGATAACGTAACTTTCAGTCTTTTGTTGAATCAGGTTTCAAAAATTGTGACCCATCATGCAACTCAATAGCATATATGGTCAGACCCTGCCTAGTAAACAGCTTACTGTCAAACTCCACACCGACAGTTCGTAACACAGGTTTTGTATGAAAAAAAGTGTTGTCTCCTTTAAGTGTTTACGGCCTTCTACATAGCAGAACAATGGTGAGGAGGTTTGACATCCTCTGATTGCTGATTACCATTCATTCTAGTAATCAGCTAATTAAATACTTGGCAGTGAGGACTTCAAACTGTATTGTTGCGGCTTTTCCTGTCCCTGGTCTGGCCCCGGTGCCACAGTGGGACTCGACCAGGTGACTCCTCCAGGTCTGGGCTCACTGCCAGGACCTTAACTACATGATGTACCTGCACTTTGGTCGTCACAGGTTGAAGTATGAGTCCCTTTTGTGTTTAGGTCAAATGATAATTCATCCTTTTATGTGAATGGCCCTATGTCATCTGGGGACTGTGACTGAAAGTATATCATGTTGGGGTTTCTAAGCTCCTGGCAGTGTGAAATTGCTTCATTATGAACATTATTACTTACTCAGCGAAGGGACAGTGAAAGCAGAATACAGGTCACCCTGGTTTTAGTGCCATATATCTCACTATAACCTCAGATGACATTTTTATATTGTAGCACTTCACTGATAATGAGTGTTATCGAGATTTGTGTTGCTCTTATTAAAGTGTTATAGGTGTGTGTTTCAGGGTTTTAAAAACTAAAGTTATCATTTAATAAAATGCTGTTGCAGGAAAGGTTTTTTTCTCCTATAGGGCAAATTGGCACATTTTACAGTTAACTCAGGTCCTGCATTATCGCCTGATCTTGTGATCCTGTCTTACAGAGGGGCCCTGAGTCAAACTCTAGTTCTAACATATTACTTTTTTTACTTAGTTATTTTTAGATTCTCAATAGAATTGCCTCAAACAAACTGACTGACAAAATGAGCTGCTCTTGAATTTAACTGTGTAACATTACATTCAGTCAAATTAAATCTATTTCTATAGCCTTGGTTTACAAGTTGTTATAGCAGACTCAATCCTCTCTCTGCGGACCCTACAACAGGTTTGCTTAAGGATATCAGATACCTCAATTCAAGATCTAAACAAAATTAGCATTACAAAATCTAGTAGGCACACAGCATCACTACCATTCATTTTGAGTTGTGTTTCAATCCACCTGTTGAATTACAGACCAACCGTCACCCTCTTTTAGCTCCGGTTTGGTCTCCACCACCTCCTGGGAAAAAAACATCTGGCTTCACTAGCTAGTTGGTCGGCCCACTTGAGCTCGTTTCACTGGCAACAGCTGCCTGCTGCTGCTGGGAACAGCACGGGGGGGAAGTTGTGGGCTGGAGAACAATGAGCTGAATGAAACAAAGTCATATCACGATTCACTGTTTGTCACTACAAGCTACATTATTTATTTTGATACAATCTTCATGTAAAAAAATTGCACCACTTTAAAATTAACTTTTTAGTTGTTTTATTTGCTCTAATAGAATAAAATCTGCTCTGAACAGTATTCTGTAATACTGTAGGAACCAGTCGCAGGACTTGCTGAATATGATACCTGACAATACTGCAGGTTGTAAAGTACAGTACGCCTGTGGATGTTGGATGCTGTTTTGCATATCTATATTTTTGGATTATTCTGTATAAGGTTATATGTTTGTTTTTGTCATATCTCTATTGAAAATAAATGTGAATCTCAAAAGGCTGATAGGACAAAAAAAATCCAGTGGTGTCAGTGAGGTCTCTTTCACTTCCTGCAGGTAAAAACCAGCCACAGTCACTTTGTCTGAAACATTAGCAAAACAAACAATACAAAAAAGAAAAAACTGAACAGCCTTTTCAGAGCATGATGGACGAATAAAGACATTTATGGGGAATCGGAGCTGACCTCACTGAACTGAGGAGGGACAGAAAACTGTGGCTGCATGTGTGGGCCTTCATGCTTGTGTGTTATTACATTTTATTTTCACAAAGTCTTATTGACAGTTCCCTGTTAGACGTCTGACAGTATGAACGATGATGGTGTTGAAACCTAACCACAGACAGAGGGTTCCTAAGTGACAGAGCACAGAGGACAACACAACAGTCTAAACCCGTCACACACTCTGTGTGTGACTAATCATGACACATGTCCATAGCAAGACACGGCTTCCACATTTACAGTAAAACGCTGAACTGTTTATTAGCTTGGATACCGATTTAACACATCCTCTTTTCAGTGTAATGTCAATCGGAACTGAGACCTGAAATGGGACAGAGGAGTGTTTCCTCTGGGGGACAGGCCCTCGGACCAGTCCTGGATATACATTCATACTGGAAGTGTTATCATACTAATCTCAGAATATTACATTTCAGTGCCAGCAAATGCTTTATTTCTAGAGATATTTCTTATGTGTCAATAAAGTCTGTTACCCAGATTTACAGATACTGTTTATAGCTCCGGGTTACCCAGCATGCTTTGTGATGGTACAGAGCGCCTGTGACACTTCTGTAAAATGAAGATGTGAAGGAGGAAGCTATAACACTAACACTACACACTAACACTACAGCAATGAAAGCTGTTTTAGGAGTTTTATTTGAGCTTTGTCGTTTTAGGTCCCCTGGGCCAACAATGAATCTTCTGAGTTTTGAACATGGGGAAACAAAAGCAAAAAATATATATATTTTGGAAAGAGTGAAAGAACTCAGAGAGAAACCAAACATTCCCTCTGTAGGAAAACACTGCGGTAGGAGTGTAGATGAAATGAGAAGTACGACTAGAGGACATGAGAAAACTGCCAGTAAATCAGTGTGGGAGGCTGGCTGAGGGAATACACTGCAATGTGGGCTACCACTTCCACGTCCAGAGGTAACTTGTCCTCCCACCACCTCCCTCTCTCTGTCCAAGATTCTCTGCTGCTGACCTACTTCTCTTTCCATGGAGCTCTGGTTTCTTCGCCAAGGATCCCCCTGGTATCCAAAACCAAAAGTGACATTACGAATGTGAAAACGTGTGTGTGTGTGTGTGTGTGTGTGTGTGGGCTGAGCGGCCCCTCGTCATGCTGCTCAGAGCGGCATGTCGAACTCTGACATTTTATGCACCAACCTCTGTGCGTTAATGCTCAGTAGGACAGAGCGAGGTCTGACAGTGCAGCACACATACTGTGTGACATACATTTCATTCTATGCTCCTGCTTTTTTCCCTCACAACACAAATGCAGACATGAAACGTGCATGAAGGGACCACAAACAAACAAACAAACATGGAGGAGAGGGAACGAGACACAGTACAGGGGATGGATTCCAACAAGCTGAGACAAAAAGAGGAGCTCCTTCTGTCATATTGACGAGGTTTGGGTTTGCAAAATCTGACACGAGCCAAAAAAACTGTCCCTAAAAAAATTACTTGACTCAAAATATCATCAACCTCTTTTACCACCGAACCAACAATCATGGTTCAAGCTTTTACTTTGTACAGTTTGCACACATTTCTTCTCCCAGATACTTTAAGCTAAACATGGGTCCAATTCTCATATGTACACAACATTTAGGAAATGATTTCTTGTATTCATGTTTTGGAATATATGGTGTTTGTCAGATGAAGAACTTACACACCTTGCTCCTTAGAGCACATGCTCAACATAGTGACATATGTTCACAATAAGAGCACTGATTAGCAGCTTGTAAAACCTTTGTGTTTTTGCCAGTAACTCATTCTTTTTTTTTGTGTGATCAGCTGCAAGACTAGAGTTGTGTAACTTTTCCACACTTTTCTAATTCTACATATAAAAAGCTATTAAATGCTTTCTCTTCTTAAATTGTTCAGCGCATTTAATCCCCAGGCACTATCTGCATCCATTATCTACCCAAAATGCACATTCTAGTTATTATTAACTTCAACTCCAAGATCCTGGGTCACAGTATATTCAGCTCATGAAAAAGAGGCAGGATCTAAGGTATCTCTCATCACAGCAAACTCTCTTCACATCTTCGTCTGTGTCTTGTACGTGTGGCACAGCTTTTTCATCCAGAGAAAGTCTCCTTGAGCTCTGGAGGCTCTCAATCGGACATTAGTGTTCACACATGCACCTCCTCAGGAGAAACTGCTGAGGATCTCGAGTTCAGTGGCTGTCTGAAAGCAGCTAATGTGTTTTTTGTTAAACCCATACAAACTGTTAGCATAGCTTTAAGAATAACAATTTGTGGTTCAAAGGGGGATTACGTGCTGGTCTTAATACCCATAGAGTATATAGACAAGAAGCTGTGCTGAAAGCGAAACCACATCTTTTCTCGGCTTTATCGTTTTTGTTTGAGAACCAGTTAAACAAATGAAATAACATACATCAATGAGTGACGTATAGATGTGGGGGAAGATGTCAGACTAGCTGTGTCTTCTTGTCATTACATTGGTGCAAATAACTGAGTGATGAGCTTTAATGCGGTGAACTAGAAGACAGTCGGGCACAAAGGTTCTCTGCTGCGGAAAAAGTCGTAAAAAGCTTTCACTTCCGTCAAGATTTACTGTTTAATTGTCTTCCTGCAAATCTGGCTGTTAAAGCTCCCAGCTGTCAGCCAAAATGTGCCGGCATCTTTTTTTACGTTGGCTTACTCCCCTTTGTGTAGAAAAAACATCCAGAATCACAGAAGAATCCAGTGTATCCTGATTCCTAACACTGCTGAAACTGATACCCTCCACCCATAGCAACCACCGTCATATTTATAGTAATGAAAGCACAGGAGAGCACCAACACAGGTCAAACCCAAATATGGGTCCAGAAATAGTTAACGCTCGGGAGACGGAGACACACACACAGAGCGGGTGGAAGGAGAGAGGGAACATTTGCATAACAGCGACATATTAAACAAATGGGAAACACTGAGCGAGCGTTTGTCAGGACGTTTCCCTGAGTGGTGAGTCATCTCGTTTACAATGATGCAAATCAAAGCTGGCACCAGCATCTACAGTAACAGCCCTCCCAGTGTGACCCAGTCAGAGAACAGGGGGGTGCACAGGTCTGCTTTACCTTATCAAGAGCCTCCCGCTCCAGAAGGTCCTGCACGGCCAGTAACTTGATGCTGGAAGCAGAGAGAGAGAGGACGGCTTTAACATTCACATTCAGTATTTTAATTGATGACTGTATATTACATTATACATTTATTGTTTGTAAAAAAAAAAAAATGTTGTGGAATAATTGTGTGCATAGCTGTTCTCCCAAATATCTTCTAAAGCCGGAGATATACTTGCTGTTTAAACACGCGTTTGCGTAGACAACATACTTGCCGACGTACTACACGTGTACCGGAGGATACCAATAGCGGGCACACCACGGAGTATATCTCCGCCTTTAGAGACATAAAAAGATAAACTGTGCTGAGTGTAAATATCAAAGCTATTGTGAAAAACTCGTTTTTTGATAAACCTCTGCCAAGGAGGTTATATTTTGGTTTTGTTTGTCAGTCTGTCAGGTAGTAAAATGACACAAAATCTACTCGATGGATTATCATGACATTTGGTGAAAGGATGTGGTATGGATTAGCAAAGAACACAATACATTTGGGGGCAGATTAGGGAATTTCTTTTCACTTTCTTTAACATTGTGAGAATAGGGCATTTTGATCCGCTCCAGATTTTGATCCCTGATTCTCTTCTCCTGGTGCGGCGCTGCATATGTTCAGGCTTCACCTGACACAAGGTTGTTTTGTTGCTTGTGAATTCAACTTTTAAAGAAGAAAGAATAAATATTGCTAAATTCATTAAATGTTTACCTGATACCTTTAAACCAAGAGATGATAGCAGAAAAAGAATCACATCACCAAAATGAACTCATAGAACTGAAGGAAGAAATGTCTCAGAACCACCCATGCTGTTTGATTCACATGTGGTTTTCAGGAAATGCAGAGGTAACCACTGCTTTAGCACCAAAGATGGAGGCGAGAAACACTCCTCTCCTACTTCTCCTGGTACTCAGCCATGCAGATCTGGCTACTTTGTTATTATTTGATTTGGAGATTGCTGTGACGGAGAGTTCTGCCTGTGCAATGGCGGCGAATAGAATTTACTCAGTGGTGGTCACAGCAATGGAGGTTTACACATTGTACAGGAACTTCCCAGAAACAGCCTGTACAGACTTAACAGAGAACAGTTTTCACAGGAACTACTTTCAGTCAAATGCCCCTTTAGGGAAATGGTCAAGGTCACTGGCAGCTCCTTTGTACAAGTAACCTGAAGGTTTTTATGTAGGACACATTTGGCCTCCTGACAGTAAACAGGCTGGAAATGCTGGAAACTGTGTTCAAGATAATCTTACATGGGTTTTATTTGATCATCATGTTTTGCGCACAGTGAAAATACACCAGATATTGAGTGGTACTGCCCAAACTACATCCTCAACGCCATAAACAGCACCGCAGGACAAATTCAGTGTGTTTCCAACTGGCAGAGAGCAGAGGAAATCTGACTTACTCTGACCGAGGGAGTTTGGACTGCTGTCCTGTACTGCAACGCGAAGGAGGCGGATTTACAGCCCAATAAACATTTATCTGTTTAGTTTTCAAATGATTTTCCAGACCAACAGTCAGCACAATAAAAACCAATGAATTTCTCAGAGGCACCGGCGCCTTTCCTGCTGCCAGTTGGCTCTGAAGAGGAACCGGCTCGCAATGTGATTTGTGACACAAGTGAGGAAAGAGTTACTCAGTATTTATTTTGTCTTTTACAAATGCCCTAAGAAGAGTCAAATAATCAAAAGCTAAAATAAAATTTCATCCAGAGCTCGATCTGAGCTGTTACACAGAAAAACACAAAGCACCCCCTCAGTTCAGGCTGCAGAGGCATATGATAAACTGATTCACTGTGGTGCAACACAGTGAAATCAAGTTTCTGGCGATGCTTTGGCCTCATTCACCTCTAACCTACTAATCCCAAATCAGCCACACAGAAAATCACATTGCATAACAGTCTTTTCTGTTCGTGAAGTGCTGCTGCTGCTGCTGCTGCTGCTGCCGCCGGGTATTACAGGACTCGCATTCACCGAGCTGAGTGCAGGAGCTCCACTGCGGCTCAGTGACAGCACCGGCATCATGTGCAATGTAATCAGTCAGCACTTGTGAAGGAGAATGCGGGCGAGTTACAACACAAATCCTCTACATGGCTGCACACATCACACTGTGAAGGCTGCGGAGCTGCAAAGGGCAAATTCAATCATGAGGAGACTTTTGTCTGCACTTGTGACTGAGCTATATGTAGCATTCAGGTCTTATAGGAAAGGACAGACAGGCTACGTCCACACTAATATGTTTTAGTTTTAAAACGCATAACTTTTGCTACATTTATAACATATTAGTATATTTAATAATAATAATAAACTTTATTTGTATAGCACTTTTCATGCAAGAAATGCAGCTCAAAGTGCTTTACATACAATATAGATTAAAAAAACAATCTAAAATGTAATTTAAAATAAGCAGAGAACAGATTTTAAGGAACATAAGAACATGACATTTAGAATGACATTTAAAAGAAAAGGAAATAAAAAAAAAAGAAGAAAAATTTATTTCAAAATAAAAAAATGCATGAGCGCAGGAGTCTGTTTACTGAACTAGCTTCTCTGATATCTAGCGGCAGTCTGTTCCACAACTTTGGAGCGTCATTTAAAAAAGCTGCATCTCAGATTTTCTTTCAGCTGGTGTTGGGAACCTCTAATAGACTTGATGCAGATGATCTCAGTGTTCTAGAGGGAACAAAGTAAACTAGAGTCAGCTATGTAACTCGGCCCATTCAGAGCCTTGTATCTAAGGAGGAGAACCTTAAAGTCAATCCTGAGTTTTACTAGTAACCAGTGCAGAGCAGCTAGAACTGGACTTATGTGTTCTCTCCTCTTGGTCACCAACCTTTTCGAGCCCAAAATCACTTTTTAATTCCAAACATAAGCCGAGATCTATCACCCTGATGTCTTCCAAAAAAAACCCACTTGTCATATTTATTATTTTTTGCAATTTCTGTTAAAGGCTGAATGTACAAGAAATAAATATACACAAAGAAGGGCAGTTGTGCAACTTTTTCTATTCAATGCACAATATTCAAATTAATATCAATTCATATTTACAATGCACAATATGTAGCTTCTCAGTTCCACAACATGTTCTGCAGAGGAGCTGCTACTGCGGCACAATGTTTGTACATATAGGCTTTGATTTGAATATGGCCACAAATATGATTATTGCCCTGTATGAAAGAAGTCCCTTGTACTCAAATAAATACCAGTACTACACAGTATGAAGCCGTGCATCTTCTGCTCTTGCAAATATTTCACATTAAAAAATCATTTTTAAACAAGGGAATGGATTCCATCAACAGAAACGCTGGAGCGCTTTTATTTTGAAAAGGCATACAGAAAATGTTGCAAACATTAAAACTCAGGTGAAAGATCATTTTCTCTGTTTATTCTGCTGTGAACCAAAATGTTTATCTGTTTATGACACAAATGTATTTAGAACACTTTCTGAACCCGTTTCAAAGTAAAAGCACTCCAGCGTTTCACCTTCTGAATCCACTCATTTGTTCCAACGGGGCTTTGTTTGTTATCGACAGACAGAAAGATGCGCATATTCATACCTCAGAGTCCTGACATTTACTTTAGTACATAAACCAACTTGTTCTTGAAGGAAATGCAGGAGATAAACCTGCAGCTCCACCGCCAGTAGCAGACACACAGACGCGTGTGAAAAACAGACAACCGACACACAGCTGATCTGCGGCGCTACGACAGCCAGTGAGTCCAGAGAGTTGGGGGATCGACCGTGAAGACTGTGAGATCGACGGGTTGGCGACCACTGCATTACAGTAATCCAGTCGGCTAGAAATGAAAGCATGAATCAGCTTTTCAGCATCTGCTGGATTTATTAATGGCCGAACTTTTGCTTTGTTTCTAAAGTGGAAAAATTGGGTTTTGTCAACTTGTTAATGTTGGCCTTGAAAACTCAGATCTAATATAACATCTAGAGTTAACACTTATGCTTGATGTCCACACTACACTGGAGTTTTCAAGGCCCTAAAACACAGACTTTTGAAAATGCTGCTGGCCCAGTTTTAGTTTGAATCAGTTAGTTTAGGTTGAATTTTGTTCTGGATAAACAGAAACGGAGACACTGATGTAGACCCTCATGTTCACTTCCTTTGTCGATGTTATCAGTCCCAATGTACCCTCACACTCCTCAGGTCAACCTTTACCGTGAGAAAACTTACTGCACCAGCTTTGATTACCTGAATGGTGAATGCAACATAGGCAAAGAATTACAAGCGTTGCTGGTCTTTGCTAGCATCTGTTGTGCTGTTAAATTCTAATATTCAAGTTATCTGCGACAAATCCTTGGGAATGTGTAGGTCCAGTGTATGTCAATGGTCATCTGATATGCTTTATCTGGCATTATTCCTGATACACATATAAAACGCTTGTCTAGATAGATATTGAATATAATTCACCTTCATATTTCAGTTTTTACGCCAATAGACCACAACTTGCAACATACGCAATGCACAACATGGTGTCACGTCGCCTGTGGCAACTCAGGACAGGACACAAATACAGATGGCGTGAGTAGACAAACCACAGCTGAAGAGTGTCAATCAATGAAGCGAATACAAGAGTAATTGTTTTGACTCGTGGTTGTGGTGTTTCAGACTTTATCTGTGTGTGGCTTCACCACAGCCTAAAAACTAAACTGCAACTAAACAAAGTGATCATGTAAATCATGAAACTCGGAAACAGGACATTAGATGTGTCAACACGGATCAACTGGTTACAACAGGGATTGTGTAATAAGATGCAACAGAAGACTGTAGGTGTCAGTGTTTTGATGCATATGCAACACCCACCAGGATGTGTTGCCCTTTAGATGTCTGTAGCAAGGCCCAGTGTGGGTGGTTCACATCAGAGCTTGATTGACAGTTTTAGAGCGAAAACCCATCTGTTTGAATGACCAAGTTAATGTTATGTGCAAATGGACAGTTTTTATATATATTTATATATCTTTTAGCAGTCTTAACAGCAACTCATAGCTCTTTACAGTACAAGTCACATTCACACATTCACATGGGGCTTCTGTACACATCACTTTTTTGAGTTTCAGCATTTTTCAGTATGTTGCCCAAGGACACCTCAGAAATCCGACTGGAGGAGCAGGGGATCGAACCACTGACCTTTTGGTTAGTGGACGACTCCCTATCGCCTGATCCACAGTCTCCCTCAAGGAGGAGAGGGTCATACACCTGATATTCAACCACACTGATGCAAACAGTGATGTGTACTAATACCCTCTTCTTCAGCTGATGTATTGTTAGTGTATGTTCACAACAACTAGTAAGGATTGCTTGGTGTAGTTAAGAAAGAAGTGAGCTTTCTACAGCCACATTTTTGACTAGTGCCAGGTTTGTAAATCTGAGTCCTTGAAACAAAACAGTCCCCCGAACACTGTGACTGGAATTAGAATCAGAGCAGCTGCTGATGCATATTCAACACACCGCCACCAGCACAGCAGGTGATAGATGAAGACCTGAAAGTAGATCTAGATGTGTGGAGATATGCTAGAGATATGCTCCTAATGCTTAAAGTCATGTGCAAATGTAGTTTTAAAAGCAACAACTTTGAAGTAGTCATGGTTTCCAATGAGTTTGCATTTGTTAGAGATGTTGGTTCTTATTCAGAACAGATGTGCTTTGTAAACTACTTTTCTGTCTATATTTTCCAGTCAAACACACAACAAGTGTTTGATAGAAATCACTAGTGAGGATATTGAGATATATACGATTTTTGGCATCTACTTTTAGGACACAACTGATCGATTGTCAATGACCAACAATGAATGAGAAACAAACAACAACTTTAATGAAGAGTGTATAAGTCTTGCTTCAGGGAAATTAGATGATTAAAGGTACCTGGTGACGTATCTGTCCACTAGTGGCACTATAGAGCAATGATCTTACAGATTGGTCCCCATTTGGTTGCTCACACATGGGGATACACATGTGCACATGTGAGCATGTGAGTGATGGTTTCTACACATTCCTGCTGTCAGCTTTACGCTGCTCCACTGACGGACTGTTAGTGGTGGCAACACAATTATGTATGTGAACTTAACAAGGCAGCTTTATTTCATATAGTCAGTGTTAGCTAACTCATCAGTATTACTTATTTCATATCAGTATCACTTATTTAATTCATTCAGTCAGTCTACTCAGTAGTAATATACTTTATTATAGTTTAAAAATGTATATTTAGGTGTATATTTTATTTTATATATTTGCTGGATGTAATTGTTGTGCACATGATAAATAAAGTCTTGAATCTCGTAAACTTTAACTGTGTGTAAGTGTGAGTTTTATTTTTGTTAAAAATTACCTTAACATTATGGGCAGATTTGAGCCTCTCTGGCCACAAGTACTGTATACTGTCACTGACTCCCACGTACGAGACCGAGGCAACTTTGACCAGTGTGTTGGGAGCTCATGTGCCAGGGTCAGAGCGTATGTGACGCTCCTGTTAGCAGAGGTGTGTTCCTGCACGTGGTCAGACGAGGGAGAAACCAGGAATCAGAGACAGGGCGTTGGGGGACACGCTGGAACAAGTGTCGCCTGCGGCAGTTTCACATTGCGACTTCCAGGATTTAAAGGATCTGCTGATAACATCTTGTACTTGATTGCACAAGGCACTTTCAGACGTCTTGTAGAGTCCATCACTCTTTCACCATCTACAGACACAGCAAAGACTAATCCAGGCTAAAACAAGAAGCCTGAAAATGGATCAGAAACTCTTTACATAACAATACCACAGAGACTCTTAGACACAAATGGAGCAAGCCAATCATTAATCCTTACCGCAGTTTTCCTGCAAATCCATCTTTTCCTACCCCATTCAGCTGAAGAGCCTGACTTTCTGTACTTAACACTGAGCTGGTGAGATCACAACACTGTCGCCTTTGTGATCAGCAACTCACTCAGATCCTGTTATCAGAACACACAGGCCTACACTCACAGAGACAACAGCGCTCTCCTGTAGGTGTGATCGCTCTGCACAGTGAAAGAAACTGCTAAAATCCCCATCCTCCTGTTTCCACTGGCAGGGATTCAATCCCAGCTCACATTGAGAAGACCAGAGGTTCAGCCACATCCTCAGGACACGGTGGATAATGCTGAGACAGTGATGCAGCGTGTGCTTTGATTGTAACTTTCATCCCTTCAGGAGGTCAGAGAGTGCTGTGTCTGCAGGAGATAATCCAGACCCAAGTAATTCTTAGAGGAAATGAAAATAAGACAGACACACACAAACACTAACAAAGATTAAAGAGAGACTTCATGACATCCAGCCTAATCTGTGAGTGTCACCGTGACAACACAAACTGTCGCTATGCAAACAGAAACGCGGTGTGATGAGGCTAAACCACGAGTGACTGATTCAACGTTTGTCGGGCTGGGGGAAATCTAAGAGCAGAACACCAGGTTGCGTAACAAGCAGCAGCAGCAGCAGAGAGGTGACCTTGAACATGAAGAACAGCTCTGAGGATTTTCTGCCACTGAACGAGGAAAGGGCCCGAGGCGGCAGTTCACCACTGCATCACACATTTAAACGGCACACTGTGTGACAGGGGTGCTGACAGTGATGATAAATGAGTTTCTGTTTTGAGGGGGTTTCACTTCAGATCACTGTACATCCACTTTTTCATGTTTGAACTTCAGCTTCTGCTATTGGCCTCTACTTCCCAGTTCCTCTGATGAATCACCAACAGGTAATTATTTAAAATGTAAATACGTTTTGTGAGGCTGTTCATTTCACATTTTTTAAACTCAAACACAATTTGCAAACATGTAATAAAATATATTTGATGATAACTTTAGCAGAGTTTACAGGAGGATGTTTTCCCACATGTACAGATGCCTGTTTGGAATGGACTGTCTGGCAGAGTTACTTTAGGGTTATACCTTGTCATTAGTGAGGCCTCCTTAAACAGACCCAACATATACTGTCAATTTGAATTTTTGATATATTTATTTTTATGTGCTGGACATTGTGCAGAGACACGTTTTCTTCATCCTACCTGGTTTATCAGCAAAACAGATTTCATAGTCAATGTTTTTCATTAAATACAACAGAATTTGCTTTATCAAGTGTGTGGTTCATCAAAATATTTGAATGATTTACTGACCTGCTGTTATTTTTTCAGCAGAAAGAAACTTTTCAAAATAAAAGCTCTGTAATTCAGCTTGATATTAAGTATTGGAGCAACAAAGCGAGAATTGTGCTTATAATTTAAAGAATAATATTATATTTAAAAACACGATGAGGGCAAGTTGAATCACACTTGTGTTTTACGACTAAAATTGTTCGCAAGTCAAACAACAATCAGGAAGAGGTACAGAATGCTGTCAGGGATTTATCTCCACAGAGTAGTTGCACCTTTAAATTGCATCCATAATTAATGCTAACACCAAACATAATAAGTTTATTTAGCCATGTTTTATGAGTGTTTGGAACTTACTGAGTATACAGGAATGTAGATTTTATGGACATTTGGATACAACCTCATCACCACAGAGACGGACTGATGTCTGTGAAAATCCAAAGCAGCTGGCTAGAATATATTTAGAGCCTTGTTTTATACTCAAAACATGTTTTTAAGATTTACTCCTCAAATGAAGTCCTCCATTTGGCTATCGCTGTACTTTAAAATTATTATATCAATCCATAATTCCCCTCATTCGATGCTTCTTAAGTACTGTATCTTTTGTTTCATCCCTTTGATTAAGAGGGAGTTGCACTATTCAACGTGGTGAAGCAATAAATCACTTTGATTTGCTGCTCGCTGTTAAAGTGCTGCTGCAGGAGACAAACAAGCGCACATCAGCTTTGTCGGGCTGAAGAAACTGGGAACACTGTATTGGCTCAAGAGGCCGGGTCGCTGTGCAGCACCCTAACTTACCCACTGTAATGTGCTGTGTCAGTGGAAATTTCCACATGAGCACCCAACACCCTGCGTCAACTCAGCACAGACCTCCCGTCCTCCCGTCCTCGTGACCTCAGCACCCCCGCCGGTCTCAACCTCTTTATGTGTCCCTGGACTGCAACAGGTCCAGTTCACTCACATCAGGATGCAAGTATAAATATTCAGCCGGCTTCTGCGTGTGTTGCCGATAGTGTTGTTATGTCAGAGTGTGAAGGGATTAAAGGCCATCTCTGCGCCTGGATTATGTGTCTAATAATCCAGGGCCTGCTGTGCAGACCCACAGCTGTTGGGTACATCCTCTCTACAGCTGGACTGGGCTACAGTCAACAGGCAGATTTGTAGGCATAGATGGTCACAGTCTTACAGTCTCACTCCTACAGGAGGGACACCGCTCTTTTCGTATCATGTTATCAAAGACTGAAAGGTGCTCTGTGTAGAGCTGTTTGCACTGTGCTATCTTAAAATGAGCTGCTCCCTTAGTGTGATTACTGTAAACAAATGAGAACAAGGTTAATGAATAGCAGGTATTGACGCAGTGCCAGCAAACTTCGTCAGAGCTTGTTATTGTTAAAGTTAAGGAGATAAACCCACAGTGACGTAAGAAGATCAATACCAAATCATGTGTTAAATGTAGAGTCAGCCTAGCTTGGCATAAAGGCCATAAACAGGAGGAAACAGCTTCCCTGTCTCTGAAGCTTATTTGTTTAATCCAAACAGAAATGGCCAACAATTCATAAAAATGCTGTTGAGACATAATTCATTGTTCAAGGGAAGAAATCGATTAGAGTGCAGGACGAGGAAGTTGCAAACAATGAAATGTGCATTTGTGCAGACAGAGTATAGATCTTAGAACAGTGTGTGTGTGTGTGTGTGTGTGTGTGTGTGTGTGTGTGTGTGTGTGTGTGTGTGTGTGTGTGTGTGTGCGTGTGTGCGTGCGTGTTGCGTGTGTGCGTGCGTGTGTGTGTTGTGTGTGCGTGTGTGTGTGTGTACTGTGTATATTATGTCCGGGGCATGTTTCCTTTCTGCAGCCACTCCTAGACTCCATCCTTTATGGCTTCATGGTGCAGTCCGTGTTAGAAAAAAAGGAACGTGACCTAATGCTGAGGGTTCAACTGATTATTCCATTACAGCTTTGTGATTCTGAACAGAATATATTTTATTAGAATCGAATCTTAATTTTGCCATGGATTTTTGTGCGAAGCACTTTGTAACCTCGTTTAGATAAGTGCTATACAAATAAAGTTATTATTATTAGTATCATGAATCTCCAAGAAGCCAGTTCAGGTCACTTCTAGTCCAGCCACATCAAATTCAATGATATTCACTGTGGGTATTAATAAAGAATAAAAGACCTCTGAGCTGAGAGGTCGGCAGGTAGAGTGCTATACTTACAAGCCAAGTATAGCTACATAGCCTGAAAACTGGGTGTACTGGGCAGCTGTGGCTAATGAGATAGTAAAAAGTTGTTGGTTCGATGCCTGGCTCCTCCAGCCTGCATTACAAAGTGTTCTTGGGCAAGATACTGAGCCCCAACTTGCCCCAGATGGCTGTGCTGACAGAGTATGAAAGGTGCGCGATAGAAGAAAGCCCAGCATATGGTAGTGCTGTGTGGAAAGGTGACTGTGGCTTGTACTGTAAAGCACTTTGAGTGGTCGACGAGACAAGAAAAGCTTTATAGCAAATGGTAAATTTACCAATAACCTTTCACCCACAAGACCTGATGTGTCTAGACAGTGGATAAGAAGGAGACCTTATCAGAGAAGCTAATCTTGGTGTTATGTCTGGCTGTTAATCAGTGTGAACATTTCTATATGATACAGTGCTGACATTAAGTGTTGTATGCAAATATGTTTAGAATGAAAGTGATTGGGTGTTAGTTCGGAGGTTCTTCATCTCTGTAGATGAGAGCCGGCGGCGCTCAAGCTGATTAATTCACAGATATTTCATCTGAACTTTACCTTCAATCTGTGAGACTATGTGCACAAGGGGAAATACAGATTCTGAGAACAGACAGCAACTGCAAGGGAGAATTACATAAGAAATCATTCTGAATATGAATAGAATCAATGCTCTGTGTGAATGCAGCCAGTCTCATGGCTTTATAAGCTTGAAGTCTCTGCAAAGTAATGAATGATAAGCTAAACAAGGAGCAGACGCAGATCTGATTAGACGGTGCTATGATAAGCAGGATGTCTGCCCCTCAAAGACCAGGAATATCATTATCATATAAGAGGCTTTACTGGCTGCACAGTAAACACAGCAGGCTGGACCATCATCTGTTAGCCGACTGGTAACAACATGAAGGAGTGGTAGGGATATGAAATGAGACAGGCTGAACAGTGAGTGGGTTTTAAACGTTTTCTCCTCCTCGTTTCACCTGGACGTCATTCTAAGCAAATAAAACCCCACAAAAGACGCAATCCAGGATGAGTGACAGCTTTGGCTAAATACACGAGCTGAGGATTAAGATCTGTTTGTATTGTGTCTCCTTCCTTTCACTCTGTCCCTTTTTAATGAAATACAGTTTGGCTTTTCGTAGGAACTCTCCACACTGCCCGCCAAGTCAGCCGACCGTCGCCTACTATCAGCAGCCCTGTCAGTAAGGTCAGAGGTCAACTACAGACACCACACCGCTGAAGACAAACCCTGGCGACTTGATATGGTGACGATAAAGGGGAAATGAAAGCAACCTCGAGTAACCTTGCAGCTGTAGGGTTTAGCTTGTTCATGCCATGAAACTGGAACTGATGTTCCATCTAAATAATCCACATGAGGCTAATTCCTCTTGATTCTTGTTTCAATAAAGAAAATGATCTGTGCTCACAGTACATGACACAGTGATTAGGAGGAACAGAGAAGGTGAAAACTCAAGAATCCTTGAAAGTTGTAGGAGGGTAAGGTATTACAATTGATCAACATAGGTGTGAGAGCAATTATTATTATTGTTCACTGACTGGTACTGAAATTGTTGTGATCATGCCTTAAAGGAAAGTATAATATTTTCAGAGCTGGTCTGTCAGAATAGTAACAATTTGGACTGTGAATCATGTGAATATTGCACTTGCCAGGAGCCATGATTTGAACTTATCTATTTCTCCATTTTCATAAATATTTCCTCCATTTTCATGTTAACGACTAGGCTCAACACTATGAATCCCTTCCAGTGGAGACTGTCTGAATATCTTTATCTTCATTTTGAAACGATACTGCTCCCCTCCTCTCTCTCTGTGACAGCTGTGCCAAGGCCAAGTTGTCTTATAAAGCACAATGACTTTTCAGCATCGGTTGTTGTTGTTCTTCTCACACCCTCTGTTCGAGTTGCCCAACAGCCTCTGACTAAACTCAGCTCACCCACAACTCTTCAGTTCTCTCTGTTATTTACCTCCAGTCTCTCCTCTTTCCACTGTTTGCACTGATGTCAGCGCCTTTATGAATCACCTGACATCACCTGAGTAAAGCTCAGTGTTTAACATGTTATGTCTCATGCGTTTATTAAGCAAAATGTAAAAGCGACAGGTCACAGTGCCAAGGGGAATCATGTGGCTATGTGGTGCAAAGTTTTCTTCATGAATTAAGAGTTTATGCAATCATCCAGCACTTCAATGCAAGCCTGAGATGTTAAAAGCACGACCCAGTCAGTGGGACAGCTGAATTCCACTGTGTGAGGCAAGAAAAGAAGCAGATAGGCAAAACAGAAAAGTCGTAGAAACTGTCATTCAGACATTCCTGAGCAGATTTGACAGTAACATAGCTGTTCACTACTGAAGCCACATCTTCTCTGAGGCAAGTGAGGTGCTGTCAGCTCGCATCCCCTCCTTGATCCTTGTTAACCCCGTCTGTGGAGCCTAGTGGCAGCTCTTTCACTTCCCCCCTGCATAGTGTGTGAGGCTGACGACAGGCCGGCTAACATCAGCAGGCTCGGGAGTCTGAAGAGGCTGATCGCAGATTGCTGTGTAACCTTCGGTAAGCAGGAGTTCAATGAACTCTCGAAGCTCTCTGCTTGTGCCTGGAGGAAAGCCAGGAAGTGTGTAAACTCAGCCTGGATCTTGTGATTGCTCACACAGCCGACGCCAAGCTGTGCAAACACACCGTATCTCCTCCAGAGCATCCTTCTCCATAACAATCCCAGCACTATCACGGGTGTTAATGTAGCTACCAATAGCTGGGAACACAGGAAGTGGGAGGCATGAGTAGGGGAAGTGGTGGAGATTTATTTAAAGGTGGGTGGGTTTGGAAGGAGATGGAAGGGGAGACAGAAATGGGAGAAAATCTGACCTGGCGCCAAATGTAATCTGACATTTCTTATCAAAACACACCTGGAAGTCACTCCTTGTTCAAGCGGGGCTTGGTGGCTTAATACAAAATTTATGACAGTAACTCCTTTCCGTAAACTGAACATGTTTTGTTGCCTTGAACTAACCATAGCATGTCAGAGAAACACAGGCCTAATTAAACTTCAAACAAACTGCTTCATCAAAATGTGCTTGAACTCACAATGACTCCCTGATGACTAGCCAGAGCTGTATCCGATCATTTCCAACAATTTAACTTCCTTCATGTGGTGATTTCCGGTGTGAAAATATTCAGATTGTGCCAAAATCTGTAATTTCATATTGTCTGTCGCTTATTTCCCTTCACAAACGCATGACACAGCACAGGAGAGCCAGCTCCTCAGGTCAGGACTCAGCAGTCCACATAAATCTAAAGGACAAGGGACATTCATTTGAAAACAACAATGTCCACATTTTCCAGAAATATTTGTCATTGTTTGGTTGGCGCTTTGCATTCTCCTATGGATGCAGGTAGGAAAGCAACATGGAGGCAAAACAAACAAACATGGAGGAGAGTGAACCTGACAGAACAGGAGAAGGACTCCAAGCCACCTGCATTTTAAAGACAAAATGAGGAGCTCATACCCCGAAAAGGCGCTACATGTGTTGCATGGAGGTGGTTTGGGTATAAAACCTCCTGTCAGAACACTGTACTTTGCAATTTATACCACAGAGCAGTCCACACAACTGACACCACTAACCTTTTACCACCTATTTATGTCAAACCGTATTAGAGAGAGTCTGAGAGCCATGAAAGTGCAGTGGAGAGCTCTAAACAAAGACCAAACTCAAGATGCATTTACCCACAACAAAAGAATCATGAAGATGGAAGGCAATTACAGCCGCTGATGCAACTTTAATCAAGAAAAGACATGGCCCCATTTTACAAGGTTAAGAAAAGGTGGAATAACTTGTAGCACTACAGTTATCTGGAGGTATTGCCTTCAAGAAGAAGCTGCATGACTTATGTGATTGATTGATGGATTGCGAGCTGCAGCTGCATCACCTTAAAGCCTCAGACTCTGTTCAACAATGTAGTACAAACTGTCATCCTATCTGAAAAAGCAGAGTGTTGTAGCTGCTCCAGGCAGTCACACTCTACGGCTGCATTAGCTGTGTCTCAATTCAGGGGTTACATCCTTCTGAGGCCGAAGACTGATTGTGTCACAGCAGCGCAACTGCTGTTCTGTCATATGCCACAGACAAATTCCTATCTTTGGGTTTATGTCTCTTGGTCAAACAAAAGAAGACATTTGAAGACTGGGATCTTTTACATCTTTTACTGTTTTATGACATTTTGTAGACAAAATGATTCGTCGAGAAGAAATCTTCAAATTAATCGAGAATCAAAAATAATTGTTAGCTGCAGCCCTCCTTTGGTTTGGAGTGGTGCTGTGAGCCAGTAGTACAGAGGGAGAGAGAAACAGAACAGATGGTCAAATCAGCACTTCACAAGACTGAACCTTCACTCAGATATGTTACTCTGACAGATTCCACATGAATCAGCAGAAGGGCGTCTGATAAGGGCTAACTATGGGTGAACTCAGCAAATACTTACCATAGTACAGTGGCCCTGAAAGGTCAACACATTGCAACTCAAAAAAACACATGCAACTTATACATAAAATATCATCAATTTGGGTTCATCACTTTTTTGTGTCCCCTAGAAACGCTTGAAGTTGTTGTTACTTGCCGCGTGTTTGTCTATTTTGGTTGTGTTGGTAGAAAAGGGATGCGTGTTGCAGGAGTCAAATTCTGCTCAGAGTGCCAGAAAGGCCGGAGACAGCTCTGACACATGGTAATACATGGCCAATGAAACCTTCATATAAACTGTGATGATAAACACACAACCAAATACTTCAATATCATCTGAATTTTTAGTTCCCCTTATTCATTCATGACCAGAGGCAGATGACTCAACATATTCAAATCAACTGTATTTGTCCCTGCAGGGCAACTCTAAGGCACACAGAGCAAAGGGATAGAATCATGTTCAAGGACGGGTTTATTATTTATTTCACTCTAAATTCTAAAATGCAGTCAGGTTTTGCAGGGTCACCATTTGAATAAACAGGATTAGGTGCTTTGGGATCATGTGATGTGCTGCATAGAAGAGGATGCTAATGTTACTGGCAGGCAGAGTTTCAGATGTAACAACATGTACTGCAACAAGTGCCCCCTCATGACCCCACCCTCCTCCTCCACCCTACCAAGCCGGTCAGGCCTCACCGCACAAGCAGGATAGAGCACAGCTCAGGTGCAGGAACAGGCAAACCTGGTGCCAACAGACACTAATAAACTCCAGTCACACCCAGCACAAGAAGTGTGTATTATGTACAAAGAATAAACTGAAGACACGGAGACCATAAGTCACGCAAACACACAAAGTAAACATCTTGTGTAGCACTGCATGCAAAGCCATCGTAGGCTGGAGGACAGGGTGAGCTGGGAAGCTTGTCGTACAGCTTGTTGTCAAGCAAATCTCCTGTTGTGGTAAACGGTCTGTATTTTATATAGTCCTGATGACCACTCAAAGCGCTTTACAGTACAGTTTCACTCTCACACATTCATACAGTGCATCTGTGTGCAATTTGGGGTTCAGTATCTTGCCCAAGGACACTTCGGCATGCAGAGATTGCAGACTAGGGAAGATCGGGATCAAACTGCTGACCTTCTGAGGACGACCGCTCTAACAACTGAGCCACAGCCGAGATATAATCTCATTATTCATTGACTGTGCAACCACACACTGAAACTCTGATCTCAAGGTGTATCTGATGATCGTGAATTAACAGAGCTGCTACCTGCACAGAGACACTCAGGGGAAAAGACCCCCATCGCTTTTAATTGGCCCGACTACAGACTGTGGCGCTCTTTCTCCGCTGCTCTTTAATTTTCTTGTTCAAGTTAAAACTTGTCAAACACCAGTATCGTGAATCAAAGAGTCCGATGTTGCGTCACACTCTCAGCTCGTCCCAGTAAGAGTAAAACAGGTTTACCCCCAGAAACCTGCTGCTTCTCTTGCTCTTTGTGTGTCCTGGGCTAAAGTGTAATGGCTTCAAACACTGATGCAGGTTCAGGATGGTTTCATGACCAGGTTTCACTGGAACTACCAATTCTCAGACCTGGATCAATAAACCTTGGGCAAAATAAAGAAAATAGAGTTTAGTCTAGCTTATTATGTTAAAAAGGTTAATTGTATTAAAGGTTCCGTGTGTAGAATTTAGCGGTGAAGTTTTATGTTGCAGCTGAATACCCCTCACCTCACCCTCCCATTTCAAACGTGAGAGAACCTGTGGAAGACTTTGTTTGTATTAAAGCTCAAAAGGTGTTTAATATGTCCAGTTTGGGCCACTGTAAAAAATTTGGCGGCCTCCATAAAGAGGACCCACTCCCGATGTAAATATAAATTATTTAAATATAAAGGGCCCATTCGTACAATTTAGAGGAAACACACTAGTGAAAACACCAGTAGAATTATTTTATATTAAATTTCTGCCAATAGATCCCTTTCACCTAAATCTTACACACTGGACCTTTAAGTCAATTTTAAGACTAAGACTTTGAAGTCTCTTTGGAATATTTATATATTTACAAAAGCAAACAACACCAATATAAATAGTAAATGGCAAGTATTTATAAACGCTTTTCTAGTCTTGATGATCACTCAAAGCGCTCTACAGTACAGTTCGACATTCACCCATTCACACGCACATTCATACAGTGCATCTGTTAGCCCTACTTTTTTGTTCTATGAGAATAATTCTGATTGGAGGAAGATCGCCCTACCCCTCAGCCACAGCCACACAACACAATTTCTAATTGTGACACAGAGAGCCTCTGCGAGGTTTCTGAGGGTTATTCTGCCACATAAAGGTTTCGGGGCTGGAGCTGCATGTAAACTGAAGCCAAAACTCAGCACCATCTGCCACAGAAAGCATCTCACCTGCTTTTTCTTCTGGCGATAAATGGTTTGCATTAGTCTGTGTGAACAATTAGCTGTTGTCGGCCCCCACGTGATCAGTCCACAGCACTAATCCGGAATGTTCTAGAGTGTTTGTGTTAAAACATCCCAATGCAGCAGCAGCAGCAGACTGATCTGTTTGGCACAGCTGGCAGTGGCACAGAGTCGGGACCGGCAAAGGCCACCTGAGCCAGACATTAATCGATGTGGGTCTGATGGAACTGTGTCAAAGGTGGAACGAGCAAGATGGGCTGCTGGCTGCTGGCCCACAACACCAAACCCAGGCTTTGGGCCACTGTTATGGCAAAATCTAAATTATACTTTTAGATAAAATGTCCTAATCCGAATAAGCAAACCTCCAAAGATCTGTATCTATTAACCTACTTCAGCTCATCTCATATAGATACTTACTGATCCATTAAATAATTGGTTGGTTCAGTGGCTAATATTGACAATGAAAACTGATACTAATATTTTATAGGCATTTACATTTTATATGGTTTTCCTCAGCAAACTGTACACTTTAATGTTTCCTGGGCTCTTTCAATAACATGAAAAGCTTTATTTTAGTTATTAATACTTCATGAGCATATTTATTCTAGTAATAAAGTTCTTCAGTTAATTCACTTAACAAAAACATTTGAATTCAGCTTTGAAAGCTGTTCTGGCAGTAAACTGTGGCCTCGCTGTTGGGGGCTACATGCTGTGCCACATCCATCCACCTATCACCTGAAGTTCAAGAGTTGTGTAAGTTAGGAGAAAGCTACTCACTCGTTCTCCAGCAGGGTCATGCACACCACCTCTTTGACCCCCGGGTTGTTGGCCTTGTCACAGGAGCAGTCCTGCAGGCTCCAGGTGCCCAGACGCACCACGGGCTTCCCGTCCCGCAGCGCCGGCGGGCGCTCCACGTTGGGCCGCACAGACAGGATCTGGGTCGGTCCTCCGGGCGGGAGGTCCAGGTCGTCGCTCCTGAAGCTCAGTGAAGTCGGGCTCGGGTGGGACTTCGTGCAGGTCAGCCCCCCGTTGGTGTTGGTGGACGGCGCCCTGGAGCGCTCCACGTACACCTGGAAGCGGATCCTGTCCAGCAGGGAGCTGTTGATGTGGGTGACCCTCACCAGGTCCTCGATGTTTTTGAACGGGCCGTTCTCCACCCGGTACCCCACGATGTTCTTGGCTATCTTCTCCGTGATGCCGCGGATGCTCATGAGCTGCGCCGGGGTGGCGGTGTTGATGTTAATCCCGGTGCAGGGCTGGTGATCCAGGTCTTTGCGCAGGGAGGACGGGGAGTGCTGGGACGAGCTGGTCCTGCTGGAGACGCATATTTCCAGTTTGATCACCTCCAGCTTGGTGGCTCCGATGCCGCTGACCAGTGCCAGGTCCTCCACCTTCTTAAACCCGCCGATACAGTCCCGGTACTCCACGATGTTCTGCGCAACAGTGCGGTTGACTCCCGGCAGAGTCATGAGTTCCTCCTCGGTGGCAGTGTTGATGTTGAGTCGCTCCTGGTTCACCAGGATGTGGCCGAAGTTGCACGCCGCGCTGAATTTGCGCTTCCCGCAGCTGAAGTCCGTGGGGTCCTTGGGAATGGAGCGGTGGCAGCCCAGACTCCCACCCATGGCTGGAGCGGGTCACCGGGGCTGGATGAGTGCGGCGGTCGGGAGGAGACGCTGGGCCACGGCAGAGACAGAGACAGGACGGGCTGAAACAACCATGACGCAGACAGGAGTGAGAGTCACACGGGTTCACACACAGGTTCTGACAGCATCGCTCTCCAATGGGTTAAAGCTGGTAAATACGCACCAAACATCAGTGATCCTCCGGCCCCCGGCTACATGCTGCATGTGTCCACACACACACACACACACACTCCCCGGCTCAGCTGCTCGCTGCTCCGCCTGCAGCTGAAGCCTGTGTGTCCTCGGAGCAAATCAGATACACACGATCCGTGAGACTTTGCCCTCCAGCACACTGCTGCGTTACTGGCCACAGGTCGACACACGCACACAGACACGCACACACTTTACAACCATCTCCTCCAAGTCACACGGGTTCAGAGGCAAATCCCGGAAATCATTACATTATTTTTCAAAGTAAAAGCAATGTGACATGTCACGTTGAATAAATCACCGGGCGATTACATGTGGACATTTGTGTCAATTACCATGAGCATTTAATAATACCAACACTATGTGCAATATTACTTTTCATGTGAAATGTTACTATTCATGTGCAATACGGTATTACAGTTTTTTCAAGTGCAATATTGCTATTCATGGCCAATATAATGGTTTTTCATGAGAAATATTGCTGTTCATGTGCAATATAACTATTCATATGTAATACAGTATTACAGTTTTGTATTATGTTTCATGTACAATATTACTTTTCATTTTCAATATTATAGTTTTTCATGTTCAATATTACTATTCATGATCAATATTAATGTTATTTATGTGAAATATTACTATTCATGTGCAATATTATTGTTTTTCATGTACAATATTACTATTCATGTGCGATAATACTATTAATGTGCGATACAGTATTACAGTTTATCATGTGCGATATTACTATTTATGTGCAATATTATTGTTTTTCGTGTACAATATTACTATTCATGGACAATATTACTATTAATGTGCAATATTACAATTTTGTCATGTGCAATATTAAGAAGTCCTTTAATTATTACTATTCATGTGCAAACAAAAGTATTAGAATTTTTTTTCATTTGCAATATTCTATTCATGTGCAACATTACTATTCATGTGAAATATAAACAATGCTTAGCATCATATTGTGTTTATGTTCAATATTACTTGCTCCTATTTACTCCACTTACTCCTATTATCATTGCATTACTACTTCTATTGCCACTTTAGTTTAGTATTAGTTTAGTGTCTAAAGTAACTTTTTTATTTTCGTTTCTATTGCTATTTGTACTCGGTATTGGTTCTGCATTTACTCTGTAAACACTTATGATACACTTTATATTTTTATTTTCACATATATTTTTTATTGTAATACTCTATTGTTTAAATGTATTGCATATTGCACTGTTACTGTAATCTTGGATCAAGTTGGCACAATAATTTACATCTTAAAGTCTTAATAAAGGCTGTCTTATCTTGTCTTATATTGCATACATCTGTAGGTTTAGTCCTGTGGAAGTTAGAAATGTTGTAGGGAATAAATAAACAAAAAAAATTCCTTGGCTGTGCAAAATGTGTCTGAATTGAAAATAAATTAATACATTTAAAGGTTGCCCAAAAATAATAAATGGAGAATACATAATTCATATTACATTTTGGACGGTTTTATTTCATTATTTATTTCTTAATATTCCGTTATAACCATATTGAAAACTTTTAACATTTCTTAGTACATTTATCCATTCTTTCTTTTGCTACATTCTAATCGCATTAGATTCTACATATATTGCCACATCTGCTACTGGAAATTTAATACAACATAAAAAATGAATATTAAAAATAAATTCATTTATTTATTTAGCTATTACACACACACACACACACACACACACACACACACACACACACACACACACACACACACACACACACACACACACACACACACACACACACACACACACACACACACACACACACACACACACACACACACCCATAGAAGACAATGAGTCTAATGTTAATCAATTCACATAATAAAGTAATTAAAAACTCTTTAACAATCATATGTGAATGAAAACAATGTGTGTATTTTTCACGCAGACATGCTTTGATAAATGTACCTTGCATTTATTTATTTATTTGCCTGAAAGAAAATGAAATGGTCTCTTGTCAACCTGGTTTTTATTTTGAAATTAGACAATGTCCTCCTGTTGCTCCAGGTAAGGTAATCAATTGTTATTTGTCACCATAGATATAAAATATAGATGTGATGCAAGTGGTGAAAGCATTCACTGCTTCACTGTGGCCTCAATTGTTGCAGGAATGTAATTACCACTCTGACTTCTTCCGCCCTGATCCTGTCTGATTGAATCAGCGTAGCATTATACTTTGTATTACAGACAAGACACATGCTTTGATTTCAGTCTTTATCAGCAAAGCCAGTGATTATCCTTTAACCTAATGCCTTTTCTCTTCTGTAATGGTGTTAAAAACGTCTCAGTCATAAACATCATAAATCCCACTTCTTTAAATATATCCTTTAAGAAGATTGCAGAGGGTTCCTGTAGCACGTGTAAAGGTTCTTAGGAGGAGGTCCTGAAGAGGTTTCATGGACTCTTTTGGATGGTTTCTACTAGTGGCACTTGGTGGCTTCTTGAGGTGGTTGCACATATTCTTGAGAGAGATTGATGGATTTCCAATAAGGACTAGTTAAGTTCTTTTGAATGCATATTTTTGAGATCATTTTTGTTACTTCTTAAGAATATTCGGAGGATTCCAGATGTTCTTAAATATCTCCAGCTAGAGGTTCCAATGGTTACTTTAAGGGTTTCGGGTTCTGGAAGATTAAAATTAGTTTGAAGGAATTCCGGGAGGTCACAGGAGTTCCTAAGGGAACTCTGGGGTCTTTTGGAGCTCAAGGAGCTTTGAAATCATGCTAGCTCCTGCGGTTCTTGATGGTTCTATGGGTTCTTGTGTGGGTTTTAGCCATGTGGTAGGTTTTTAATTTAATAGGTCAAAAGTGGTTCTGGGTACAATTCAAATGGGGTTGCATGAGATTTCAGAGTTTAACGGTTCCAGCTGTTCCAAGGGTTCTTAAGGGGTTTCCAGAAGTTCTTGTTAACCCCAATTTGGGTTACTGAGGCGATTGGTGAAGAAACTCTGGGCAACTTTATGAGAGGTCACAATGATCTTAAATTAGGATGTTAAATATCAGTAGGGGGATTACAGATTTATAACAGGTTTTATCACAAAGGTCCTTGAGCTGGTCCTGCAGGCTTACGGGAATTTCTGATGGATTTTTATGAGTTGTATAGAAAATCGAATAAATATACAAAGGTTGTTTGAAGGTTTCTGTAAGTGGCCATCTGGAATTATATTTAGCATAATGGAAGAGTCTAGGCTCATTATTTATTAAAGGTGGTTTTAATGATGTTGTCTCACTCCGGACTGTTATGTAATGTATGCACTCTGTTAACCTTGTCAAATGGATGTAATTTTCAATTAGCAACTAATGACATGGATCCCTGGTCCTGACAGATATACATTATTTGATGCAGTCAGTCAGTTGTGTAACATGATCCTCACATGATAGTGCGAGGCTAAGCCACTCTTCACATCACAGCTCTATTTGCAGCCTGGATGCCCCATGGGTTGAACACTGGACATTGTCACCTCTGCCTGACCTCACTGCTTATGCAACATGGACAAAGATCAGGCACAGAGGCAGCATCCAACTGACAAAAAAGACTCAAAACCAAAGTAATTAACATCCCGAAAAAGTACAAAAGGAAAAGAGGAAGGGAATTCTGGAGTTTGATCCCCATCCAGATAGGTTAAGAGGATTTCAATTTCACAGTGATGTGAATTTGAAGAGTACAGTGGTGCTTAAGATTCCTGTTCTCTCATGGTACCTCCTTCTGCCTGTTGTCTAACAATACTAATCCTGGAGGTCTTGACAGTATGAGCTTTTGCCCCACTTGCCCCAGTGGAGGGAAGACGTATGTTGGGTTATGGAGAAGAGTGGGGTGGCTGTGGCTGAGGGGGCAGAGAGGTCGTAACCAGAAGGTCGGTGGTTCGATCCCAGTTTCCCCATCTGCATGCCGAAGGGTCCTATGGCAAGACACTGAACCCTGAATTGCACCTCATAGAAAAAGTGCTGCCCATAGATGACATGCACTGTATGAATGTATGTGAATGGCAATAAACTGTACTGTAAAGCGCTTTGAGGGGTCATCAAGACTAGAAAAGGTGCTATATAAATACAGACCATTTATCATACGAGGGCAAACCCCCTTAAGGCAGTCACAGCAGGGTCCTTCGTGATTGGGGGCCCAAGAAGAATTACGTTTGTGGCCACGTCTTGTATCGTCATGTGGGTTGACAAATTAGGTTTTAGTGTACATCCCTGCAATTGGCTGAGTGTGTTCCCCTGTGTGACCCGAGGGCACAGCGGACCAATCGGCAAGAGTAGAGGCCGAAGCTGACGAGCTGTCTGGTTGGGAAGACTGTGGCGTGATGCTGTGGTGCAGCAGTGTGTGTGTTTATACTCCACAGAGCAACTGTGAGTCCAAAGGGCTCAGCTTTTGTTTGAATAAGCCTGAGGGAAAGAAATCTAAGGTTACATCAATACTGTTTCTTTTGTAAATTACAAATGCTGTTTGATACAATACTTTCCTGGAACTGTCTTTGGGCACTCGGCACTAATCTAATTCATATGTAACACTTGGAATAATAAACATCCTTAACAGTCAAACATTCATCTCCTGTTCAACTGTAGACAAGCTTGTTTCTTAGCAACATCATTCCTCTGAAGGGGATTTTAGCAGTGAGTGTCTCAGAATGGTCTAAATGTAGTTAACAAGAACAACATACTAGGGAAAAGACTTATTCTAAAGTGGTGGCTGTGGCTCAGGAGGTAGAGAGGATCGCCCACTAACCAAAGGGTTGTTGGTTAGATCCCTGGCTCCTCCAGTCTGTATCTCTTGGGGCAAGATACCGAACCCCAAATCACCCCTGACGGCTGTAGCGATAGTGTAGGAATGGTGTGTGATAGAAAAAGCGGTGTGAATAGAAACGCTTTCTGAATGTGTGCATGAATGTGACTTGAACTGTAAAGCGCTTTGAGTGGTCGATAAGACTAGAACATTCCTATATGAACACCTTTTAATTCCACTTTGTCATGTGTCTTTTAGGATATTACAATTTTATTTTGGTTTAGAAAGTCTGAAACTTGTGGCTTCCTCTTTGTGACAAACTATTAGGTCAGCAGGCATATTTGCAAATATAAGGTTAATATTTTTTTAGAGCACATGTTGTATCTAAGTCCAGGGTAAGAACCAGCCCAAGTATCCCTGCCAAGAACCCTTGGGACCCTGTTGTCTTTCATGATCAACATGTGAAACTCCCGAGACTACAATACAGGATACCTAGAATCCTCTGAGTCACCCGCCGTAACCTCCAAAATAATCCTTGCGAAGAAGAATCCTCGACCCCCCCCTAAAATAACCCAGACAACCACTTCAAGCTCCCTTAGAATAAAGGGATCTTTTCAATGGTGCCGAACCCCCTCACAAGCTCCCCAAACTCCCACAAGAGTTCAATAAACTCCGTCAATAATTCAAAATTTGAATTAAGACCCTTACAAGAACCAAAGAACCACCTCATCGATCCCTGTCAAACATCATAAATGCACCTGGAATCTTCATGAACTCTGTAAGCTTACCGTATCTCCATTTTTCCTTTTTTTTTTTTAAAATGAAGATTGCAGAATAGATCTTTAGGAGGGAAGATCTTTTCAAAGGGTTAAATGCTTTGACAAAACAAATTGTTTAGTCCTCAGCACAGTTACAGTTTTAAATACGTCAGGAACAAGAACAAGAACAGGCAGTTAATGATTAAGGCACTGACGAGGCTGGTTTAAGACCCTGAGTCTGTCAGCAGTTTAGTGCAGTAATGGGCTGCCACCTGCTGGTAGCACAAATCAAGGCCTACATGTTAACTATAACATTCTACATTTTGAACACCTAATATGCCAAACTAAATATTTATGGCCATCTATCTTTTCATCTGGTTTCTGAACACTTCAAAGAAAGATTCAGTAAATCTTATCTATTTATTTCTCCCATACTACACTATACAGATAAAAGTATATGAAGATACAAAGCACATATCTAAGCTTTTGTTTCTCTCCTGGTGTCCAAATTCTATACTTCATACTATATATGCAGCCATAGAATATATTTTTACAAAAAAAGTAAATCAAATAGTTCTTTAAACAAAACAACAAAATATATTTGTTTGCGGTAGAGTTGGGGTGTATATTTTTTTTTAATCAAGTTTTATTTTTCCTATGTATAAGCAATTTTGATTCCTTTGTGCATTGCATTGTGGGAGACTGTGTGCAATAAAAGGCCTCTCAAAAATGTGCCTTTTTTGTTGTGTGCATACTGTCACTTTTGGGCTACTTTATTTTGTCACTTTTCAAGTGTTCCGCTACATGCTCACAACCTGGTTAGAATTAGTGTGTTGTATGGACTTGAGACACAGCTATTGTTTGGATTGTTAGTTTCAATAAATCCTTTTAAACATTACTGTGCTTCTAACCTTGTGGCAGCAGTTTGGGGAAGGGTCTCTTCCGTTTCAACACAAATGGTTTCTTCAGTTCGGTATAAGAGCTTGACTGACCTGAGCCCTGATCTCGGACTTTGGGATGAACTGGAACTACGAGCGTGTGGCAGGGCCTAACACCCAACATCAGTGCTGGACCTCACTGAACCTCCTGTGACTCAATATAGGAAAATCTCTGTATCCAGGTTCCGACATCTGAAACATGACATGAGGAAACTGCTGTGTGTATTTCTTACTTCTTCATACTGCACCGAGACCACCTATTATTTTTCCCCATCACAATTTTATTATGTGACTTTGTACAATAAAAACAGAAACAAGACATTACAAAATATAGATGCAGTACACAAACAGTGCTAAATGTGATATAAAGAAAGCCGGCTTGGTACAGTTACCAAAGTGACACCTGTTGGAGTGAGGAATCTCAGCTTCAGCTTTCTCATCCACCAACATCTAAGAGACTTTTCACAAGCTGTCCCCATACAAATTTGTTTGTGAAAAGATTTTGATATAGAATCTGCACAAGAAGCTCCGATGAATTCACATAGAAGCACTTGATGAGCAGTTTCTTTAGTTCGTTACACTCAGCATGAGTGCAGTCAGGTATACAAGTTTGTTTTCCAAGAGCAGGGACAGAGAACTCTGGCTGTGACATTGGAAACACAATGAAAATTATTTCTATACCAGGGCCAATACAAAAGAAAATAAAATGGATACAAAGTAAGAAAATGTTACAAATGATTGAAGTTAAACACTGCAGATTCAAGGTTATACGCTTTACATTAGAGGAGGTGGAGGAGCATACCATCTCTGGGGGAAATTAAATGTGATACCTATACAAACATATGCATGTATGTATGGAAATATATATATGAACAGTGCCTGAGGTGAGCTGTAGCCTCCCAAGGAACGACTGACCTCTTTGGGTTTTTTGGCATTAAAAAGGATACAGCACAGGTAGGAGGAGGAAACGAGGAAAGAACGACTTAACTCTTTCAACAACAGTTGTGTTTTTTTGTGAAATGTGAAAGTATTTGTTTATACAGTCAAAGCCATGATCAAAAATAGGACAGTATGACAGAGCGATTGGTCAAATTCAAGTTCTGGCGAAAAACAAACAAACAAACAAACAATAGACTGTAATATTGGGTAGGTCCTGCAGCGTTATTAAAATATCTTCTTCTTTTTGTTCTTTTCCAAGGTTCTGCAAAAACAACAGGAGAGAAGAGTCAGGAATTTATCAGAATTTAATCATTCCCAACACAGTCTGTGTGGTCTGTTGTAGCTCATTGTGTTGATGATGTCTGTAACTGGCATCGAATGTTATATAAAGATGGACGACACATCTCCCCTTCCTCCCACTCTCCAGAAAAGAAACCAAACTAGCCCTGACACGAATGCTGCCATCTTGCGCATTTGGAGCCAGAGTCTGAACAGCAGTGATCAGGGGATGGAGCTGCAGTATCGAGGTTCCACCAATACACATATTTAACCAATCACGAGTCAGTCTCAGCTGTCAATCATCAATCAATAAAATTGTATTTGTATAGCCCATATTCACAAATCACAGTTTGTCTCATAGGGCTTTAACAAGGTGTGACATCATCTGCCCTTAACTCTCAACAAGAGTAAGGAAAAAAAATAAAAATAAAAACTTTAACAGGGTAAAAAGAACGTAGAAACCTCAGAGAGAGCCACATGTGAGGGATCCCTCTCCCAGGACGCACAGAAGTGCAATAGATGCCACGTGTATTCATGACATTACACCCCATTTTTATAGCATCAAATCACTTATTAAAACCAAACCTAACAGAAACATGAACACTTGAACATACATCAGTGTTATAAGAAGTGGCAAAAATATGAGAAATCATCTTTAAGAAAAATGTGTTTGCACTTAGACCACTAACATGGAGGAGGCAGGATTTATAACATAATATAGCCAGCCAGCAGGTGGCGATCGAGAGGGTTTGTCTTGACTTTTGGGGAGCCGTCATGTTTATATAGTTATTTATATACCATATGTCTATGGTATTGGGGATCAATCAATAATTCAAATTGATTTGTTACCATATTTGATTCTGACTCAATCACTCACTCACAGGACTGGATACAAAATCCCTGAATTATTAAAAAAACAGATTTTAAGACGGCTTTCATTTCTTTGTGCACGAGAGGTGAAGATTTAGGTTTGAATTTATCACACTGATATGAGATGGTAGTAACAGAGCTCTGTATTTAATCTTGGTGCTGTTGCTGCCTTTTAATGAAAGCATTCAACTCAGACTTGTGCTGAGTTCTGAACACACTTCCTATGTGACTGCTGTCAGTCCTGAGAAGCATGATCATCATCAGAAGTTTCATATCAGAAATCAGAACAAGTGTGTTGCTGCGTTTACCTGGAAGCGTCCAGCTTCTGCTGCTCCAGAATTCTCTGCTGGGCCTCCCAGCCGGCCTTCTCCTCCTCGAGCTGGCGACGTTTTTCTTCCAGCTCCCTGTGCTGAGCCTCCAGGTTCTTTTTCATTTGCTCGTGACGCCTCTGGAGCTAAAGAGGAATACAAGCACAGAATGTACAAAGGAACAAAAACGAATAAACATATGCATTTTAAATCAGCCATGCAGCCTTAATAGTACCTCTGCCTCGGAGTCTCTCAGCTTCTGGAGCTTCTCTTTGACCTTCATCTCAAACACTTGTTCCATTTCTTGTTCCATCTTCTTCATCTTGGCCACATGATCCCGTCGCTCCTCCTCCATCTGGGCTAGAGGACTCCTGAGGACACAAACCATGTTCATAGAACCAGCACGAAGGGGCAGGTATGTGGGTGGCCACCCATACTGTATGTGACATCCCAGGTGAACAGCCTCCCCCTTCCCACTTATAAAGGTCTTTGTGACTGCAGAGAGATGACAGCGAGAAGACGCAGAACCAGAGGGGGAAAGCTCCAGCTTGCTCACCTTCCCTGGAAGCCCTTTGTAATAGAAGGCTTCCAGCAAGGGTTGTAGCAGAAAGGTGATAAGGGCTTGTCAGGAGAACAGGCATTATGGGAGAATAAACCCTATCTCTGATACCAACCATGCTTTACTACAATGTCATGTTGACCTGCTTCCTAATTTTCCAGCTGAAAAAAAACACACCTTTGTGTGACCATATTGGAGATTTTCAACCCTCTCATTGTTATTAATTATAAATTAGCCTGTCGACAAGTTAGCTGGTTACATCTGTCATAATAAGATGAATTGAATATATTAGTAGATTGTGGTTTGATAGTAGAATGGTACTCGTAGAACTCATACAGCCCGTCCAGTGTTTATAATGGAAAAATTTAAATGAAGCAATATGATAAACTGCACCAAACTGCATTAACTCATAGATCAACACTACATATTTCTTACATGAAGCTCCAAACATTATTTGACAAGCTGTTGATAAACTGCCCTTTCGTGCAATGTTAAACACAAATATTTTTTATTAAAATAAAATATTGGAACTGCCCCTTTCACCAGATCCACACCAAAATGTTATGTGCAGTTTGGTAAAAATCGGTTTTGTGCTTTTTTTGCATAATGCTGCAGACAAACCAAACAACCAACCAAAATAGTGAAAAACCTCCCCGGGGGTAATAGCTGTGGGAGTAATGGTGGTTTTGCTGTAACCAGTTTGTTGATTTGTCTATTGAGCCTTTAGCCAAGTAAGAACTATTGTAGAATATTGTAAACCAACCTGACAGAGCCATAGGTCTGACTGCAGGCTTCCTATGTTTGTCCTAACTGGAGGGTGACTTAGCTCGTGTAGTATGTAGCTATTAGCTGCACTGTAGCTGCACAGGAGATTCTTCAGTGGTTCATAAAAGATGTGTCATGAAACAGCGAAGCCTGAAGCCAAGCAAGCTGAGTGTCAATTGCTTTTGAGAATGACATTGATTAGATATATATATTACTTGCGCGATGCAAAAGCTTAAAATAGATTTCAAATTTTTTATGTATGACTGTTTCTCGTATAAAATCATGTAATTCATGGTCAAACTAAATTTCCTTATAATTTTTCTCAAACAAATATATCAATTTCAAAGTGTTGCAGGGTGAAAAAGAAAAATAAGGAAAATCGTATGAGGCAGGGAAAATGAAAGCGGCCAGAGAGAGGAGTGAGGTTATGAAGAAGTCATACAACACTTACATGCCGTCATCCGTCTCAGGTCTAAAAACAAACAAATGCACAGACACTTAACATGCAGCCATAAACCATGCATTAGTTGGTGATTAATGACGGCTGCAGCCGGTGGATTAGGAGTCAGATGGTGCCTAAATTAGTGCTGTCAGATTAGGCACAATTGATACTGGGGGAGTCGGGGGTGTTAGTGTTGCTGGGTTTGGCTTTAAAGATTTGAGCTGACTTAGTGACAGCTTGCCAATTTTAATCAGTAGGTCACTCCCAGCGACCGTTGACCTCTGAACTGCAGGTTCCTCCACGGATACACAGTGAATCAAGTGCTCCTGATAAAACCAGGATCCCTCTGACAACAACATAATCCCATCAGTTCACACTACGAGTGTGCATTTCAAACAGCATGAACACAACGGTGCTGTGTACAGTGCTCAGATCCACTCACTTGGTAAGCTGTCCCTTGTTCTTGTTGTTGTCCACGCCGTTGTAGGTGACGGCTGCGAGCTTCTTGCTGCGATAGTTTTCATAGTGAACGTTGTTTGTCACATCCTTCAGGTCCTGCATGTGGGTCCTGGAAAACAAAATGAAATGAGCGGGGTGATAAATAAGCACATTTGCTCTTTGCTGAAGGACTCATGAAGTGTTTGTGTGCTTTTCTGCTTGATTCTACTTCAGTATCATTTTATTATACATTTTCTACAACAAAGATATTTTAATGGTTTTTCCCCAACTTCTAAACTACATAGCTTAAATTACATTTGAATCAAACCTGCACTAGCTAAGGTACATTTACGTAACTTTACTTGTAAATGTATTCACCGAAGGTTTTCTGCTATCGTCCTTTCATCTAAAGTTTCAGTGTGTAGAATTTAGTGACATCTAGTGGTGAAGTTTCATATTGTAACTGAATAACCCTCACCTCACCCTCTCCTTCCAAACATGAAACAGAACTACTATATTTTATGTGTTTGCAAACAACCATGTTTGTAAATCTCATCCTCATTCCTTGTGGATGAGATTTACATATGCATGCAAATGACATAAATACCTAATTATATATAACAATAATAACATACAATATTAATTAAAATTCCGCAAATACCATATAAACAAATAAAAAAAAATTAAAACTGTAAAAATGAATGAACTTCAATACCATGTATGTTTGTGTTTTTGCTCACCTGATGAGCATGTTCCGGAGGATTGTAAAATCACAGTGTTCTCCATTTTCCACTGCGGGAGGAGACACACAGAGCAGAGTTTACATATGAAAGCATGGAGTGACATTCAACCATCATGGACCCATGAATTGATTATGAATACAGCAGAAGGAGGACAAATAAGCAAGTTGTGATTCACAATGCAGCAGAAAATTTCAAATCAACATACCAAAGAACTAGAAATAGGAATTAAATAAAAGGTGTTAACTGTATCTTACCATAATATATTATGTGTATGAAATATTGAATTATAATTAAAATGAGTGTTGTGTCACAGTGAACTCTGACGTTAAACCTCCAGATTCTAGTCCGTTCATCTTTGAGTCTTATAGTGAACCTTTGTACCAATTTAAGAAAATTCTTCATGACAGACAACCTGAAAATAAAATGCCTCCAGCTACAGCTGTTGCCTGTGTGGAGGCATACGTATTAAAATGACAAACAGTTATAGTTCATAAATACTTATTACCGCCAAGGAGATTATGTGTTCATCAGCATTTGTTTGTTAGCAGCAGAATTATGAGAAAGAAAATACTGGACGGATTACCACGAACAACATGGACGGATGGAAGAATGTGGTATGGGCGGGAAAGAATGCACTAGGAATTTTGTTTTCACCTTATGTGACATTGCAAGATAGGGAGTTTTTCAACATTTCTGTTGATTTCCCAGGGAATTATTCATGGATCTTGATGGAATCTTTTATTTAAATGTGGCTTCAAAAGGGAACTGTTGGGCCTTGGTGGAGGTATGTGCTCTACTGTAGTTAATTTGTATTCAAAGCTCTTGTGTTGGGTTTTACATGATATCATTGTGCTGTATTCATCAACTGAACTGCTGAGATTACTGAACATGCTAAAAAATAGAACAGTGTATATATGCAGTGAGATGATCAGAAAGTCACATATATGATATATTTATATAGCATTATATATAGGCTATATGTTTACATTACACTCTAATCTATTCTTTTGTGATATTAAGTGTTGCAGCAAGTGAGCAAATGAAGTTTACTTTGCTTATTTAGGGGTAAATCTTAAAAAGACATTATGCTGGAGAACTGTGTGCTCACACCAACAGTATCACAGTACAGCTACATTCACACAGGAATATATATCTTCCCGTATTGTGTATGAATGCAGTCAGAAAAACAACTGAAGGTTGAATAATTAAAATGGATCCTAAAGTTTTATTTTCATTTTATTTCAAGTTTTTATCTATTAATTAATAAAATAAATCAAGACTATCTTTGACTAACACATTCTATTTTTCCCCTTTTCTTCCTATGCAGTATTTCTTATTCCTCTTACCACATTTCCAACTTTCCTCATGTGAGATTTTGATTATTCAATCCATTAAAGTCATCTTATTTGTCTGACTTTTTGTGGTTGTAGTACCAGAATCCATCGGCAGGTGGCATTATCTTCTGCCTTTCCCCCCCTCTGCAGGCCACTGAGGTTTCTCTGTGGTAAACTGACTTGCATATCTTCTCAGGAACCTTGCCCTCACCCTCTCTCTATATTTATGCCGACCGGGAGGCAAAAACATTTTTGGCATTCCAAAGCATACTCCCCCAAACAAGTCAAACGCTGGTGGTAAACCAGTCTCAGAGCAGCCCCCACCAGGCCGTGAGGCGCTCAGCTGCTGAAGAGGACAAGAATCCATATGATGTGGAATGTTCCCTCCACTGGTTCTAAATAATCTGCTACAGCACAAACATGCACATCCAGCCACACTCATACTGCAACAGAGTCCCCATCACTCTAAGCTGGGAGTTTTGTCATGTTTCATACGCTGCCACAATGTGACAGCCGCTTCCTGTGTAAGGTCAAACACGACTCTCATATCCTGTGCTGCTGAAGAGAAAAAATGTTCACAGTGCTGATTTTTCTTCATATTATAAGTCATGCTTACTTTTTTTTCAAACAGGATTAGTTTTTCTCAGTTTGGTCATGAGGATTAGTTCAATTGGCAGTAAAAATAAAAAATAGAAGGCAACAGTGTTTGAGCCACGACATAAATGATTTGTCTACATTAAGTGGTTTATTTTTATCAGACATGTGGGACCTAAACCGGCAGATACACAAGTATTAAAGATCCCCTGTGGAGTAATCTCATTATCTCCTTGTGGTCAAACGGTTGTTGTTTAAATTCTGTACATACTGTGTATATCATTGAGGCCCACCACACATTTGCAAATCTGTTTTTGTTGGAATGTTAATTGATCAGGTCTGCTGCTACCAGGGTTATATTTATATTCCACCGCTATTTTCATGTGACTGTAGACAATCTTCTACGCCACTTTAAGAACTTTTAAACTTCTAAATTTGTGCCTGCCTCAATTTTAAATCTTAAATAATGTTGCTTGAAGCTGCAGGGGTTTGGCAAAAGCTTCATGGAGTTCTTTAAATGATCTTATAATGTGTAGTATGTGTAATTTACGGTTGAGATTTGATACAGTTTGTAGTTTTCTATCTATATATTACATTACATTTTATTACAGAGTGCAGCACTTTAATCAATGAAAAATGTCCCTATAGGGAAAGAAAGTGCATTGAATCAACTCTGTACATAAAATAAATAATAAGAAATGGAGAAAGCAATTCTTTCAATTATTTGGTCCAACTCTCATTATGCAGGCGTAGTCTCTTTCTTGTGTAAGAGCATGTGTGTGCAGTCAACGGTGCGATGAGAGCAAACCAAGAGCACATGGATTGTGTTACTGCTTTACAAATCATCCACACATACAGCCTACTCAATAATCCCATAAAACTGCAGACACTGGTGCGTTTGCATGTGTGTGCATGTGACAGATTCCTCTTAGTTCGGCTTAGATCCGTTGACCTTCAGTCTCTCACCTTCAGCCACACCCCATGGGTACTGCCTCCCGCGCACTGGCTTTCCATTGACCTCAATGATGGTGTTACTACCGACCACAGCCAGGGGTAAACGATCCTGCAGGGAGACGGGAGGGGACACAACTGTTGCATAGCTCACACATAAAGGCTAAAAATACACTGTTGGCTATGGCTGCGTGCTTACATGACATTAATCCAAAGACGCTGTACATAACAGCACAGCACGTGATCTTAAAGGTCCAGTGTGTACGATTTAGGTGAAAGGGATCTGGTGGCTGAAATTGTATATAAAACAATCCTAGTGATGTTTTCACTAGTGTTATTCATCTAAATTGTGCGAATTATTTTTTTCTCTACCCTAGAATGGGCCCTTTACATCGGGAGTGGGTCCTCTCTACGGAGGCCGCCTTGTTTTTCACAGTAGCCCAGACCGGACAAACTAAACAAACTAAACACCTTTTGAGTTTTTATGACAAGTGAAGGCTACCACAGGTTCTCTTGTTGGGAAGGGGAGGGTGGGGTGAGGGGTATTCAGCTGCAACATGCCCCTTTACCACTAGATGTCACTAAATTCTACACACTGAACCTTTAAGAGATTTTGAGTCTCAGTGAAGTACCAAAAGTAGATCCATATTTTGTCCAACAATGGTCAAACTAAGAATGATATTGTTTTGATTTAAAGTTTGATGGAAGGTTGTGTTAGAAGAAGAAACCTTGATTTTCCTGATCATCTTCATCTCCTCCTCATCATCCGTCTCTAGGAACTCGTAGATTTTGATTTTGTGCTCCTGGATTTCTTTCATGATCTACACACAGCAGAAAGAAAAAAAGGGAGAAGCGGCGTGAAATGGAAAATCCTCATGGGTAGTGGAGTGAGCGGAATGGGGAACAAACAGGTCTGTAAACATCAATAGTTGTACTGGAGGTTAGTTGACACACTCTCACAAACACACTAACACACACCCCTACAAAAATGAGTACTTTACTGATGCTATATTTATACTGGTCCCAGAAAAGAAGCATTGTAAATAAACAAACAAGTAAACAACTTAAAGAGAAATCATCAAGACTGTAAAACACTGTTTGGGCTTTTCCTAGATAGAAAATTTATAAATTATTATCAATCTATTATCCAAACAAATAATTATAAATAACATACACAAAGCTGTGTTGTCTACAGTGTCCGTAGATCATATTATTGTTGATTAGGGTTGGGTAACGTGACATTTTTTGACGCTGCTAATACACACCTGAGTTTCTTAGTGTTTTTCTTCTAAGTTCTTTTTTTCTTAAAGAAATTTGAATATTTTCTCAAATAAATTGTCTTTATTGATTAAAATTAAAATTTAAAACAATGGGAGGAGTTGTACACGGGTACAGGTGCTGCCATCTTGCACTGGTCATTTGGAGAGCCTGTGCAGTAGAGATTGTGGAGCTGCAATAACATTGTCCCAACAATACATGTGCCCAAACAATCACAAGTCAGTCTCAGCTGTCAGTCATGAAATCTCGTGAGATATTAACACTTAAAAGTGTGATAAGAACTACCTACAATGACAGAAAGCCCATGTCCCATCTGCTAATATGGAGGGAGCGGGGTTTATGACATATACTGTTCTGCAGCCAGCAAAGAGGGGGTGATCCAGATATTTTGGCTCTACTTAGTGGAGTGGTCATCTCATCCATTTATATATACAAAGGCCGCTGCTTCACTAGCTTGTTGTGCTTCATATACCTGCTGACTTTTGACCAAAGTCCTATGAGAAATTAGTGTCTGGTAAAGAGTCAGCTCATTATTGGAAGTATATGATTATATGTCTGACACACGAGACAAAGTTACCAGGTGTGATGGATTCAGACGACATATTTGCAAGCACACGTGTGCAATCGCACACAATATCACTTTGGTAATATTAAAACAATTGCATACTGCTCTTAATAAAAAATATGTAAAGCAGAAAAACAAAGCCAGTCAGAAATAATACACACCTGTTTCTTGAACTGTTGACACTCCTCAGGAGTCATTGTGTCGGCTTTGGCGATGAGGGGGATGATGTTTACTTTTTCATGTAGCCGTTTCATGAATTCAATATCGAGGGGCTTTAGTCTGGAGGGAAAAACAGGAAGAGAAGACAGAGCTAAAAGGTTAGAGTGTGGGTGAAGGCCTCGACTCAAAAAGCTAGGACAGCGAGGACTGTTAGTCATTGTAAATGTAACCTGGCTTTTGAGGCCTGCGCCCACCCATGCTAAAGAGGAAAGTTGAGAGTACACAGTGTGAGGACAGCAAGGTGACAGCCAATTATGACGGCTTTAATCTAGTGGGAAGAAAAATATTACTACGTACCACTATATCAATTCATAACTAAATCAAACGCTGCTGCTGATGCCAGTCTCCAAATGCCAGTTCTCTACATTGTGTCTTTAACAAGGGACATAAAGAAACGAATGCCACATGGAAACAAATTACCAGCAGTGATGTTGTGTCTCCCGGCAGCATACACATCAGAAGAAAAACTGTCCAGCTTAATGTAACATAAGTTAGCACAACTGTGAGGCCAACAGGAGGGAGGCAACTAATCCAAACAACACTCTGAACCTCACTTTACATAAACCATATTGCATAAATCATACTGTAAAAAGCTGGATTCATTCCAGTCACTAAAATTCCAAGAAAATCAAAAACACTAAGAATTTCTTCGCTCCTCCATTGTCTGGGCTCTTAAATGCTTTGAATGAAGATTCCTCATCATTCCTATTTTCTGTAATATATTTCTGTAATATGATTTACATTTTGTGTTTAGGTTGGCTGCTTCTTGGAATGAGCATTGTTTGGATTACCAGGCCTATGATATACACTATATATAAATACATTATACTGACATTGGGAGGCTTCAGTGAAAAATGTCTATTCAATCCCTAAGCATGTGTGAAAAAGTTTGTCCGTGGCTCACATGTAAGTGGCCCGTAAATCACATGAGGTATTAAGATAATGACACTTCTTACTTTGTCATTAGTTAAATTTTTCATGGGCAGGGAAGGTGAGGTGTGTCAGAAAAAACTTTCCGACAATGTCAATGAGGTTGAACAGTCAAACTGGTCTTCACAAAGATAGCATCGTACATTAAACCATTTCAGGTTGGGGTTTTAAATTGGGCGGAATAAAGTTGGATGTAATGGCATAATGGACTTAATGATAGGAGTCATCATCAGACTAAGCTCTGTAACATGTTAATGGAACTATGAATATAATATTGTTTTACCAACTCATATAAACATCATAATCAAAATAATGTCTTATTCTGAATAAGAAAATTGTCTGAATATTGCAAATATAAATATAGTCAACTATGTTCCTTGGTCCAACTCTCATTATGCAGGCGTAGTCTCTTTCTTGTGTAAGCGCATGTGTGTGCAATTATTGGTGCGATGAGAGCAAACCAAGAGCCCATGGATTGTGTTACTGCTTTACAAATCATGCACACATACAGCCTACTCAATAATCCCATAAAGTTTTTATCCTATTTAAAATGTCTGCCTGTTCCTCCTCTGTTTTTAATTACATTACTTAGATTGACCTTTTGTATATAGCCACAAAGCTTGTGAGTTTTACCTATACCTTAGTCTGCAGTGTGTGCCTGAGTCGCATTCACCTGCCAGTGCCACAGAAATACCTGGGACTGCTCATGCCAGTTATCTCACAGGAGGCTTGTTGCTTGCAATGTGAAGTAAACATTTCCTCTGCAACTGTCTGGTTTATATGTAGTCAGTGAACACACATCCTTATATGCACAGTCTGTAGATGTCTACAGACACGGGACTGGAGACAAGCTGAGCAGCTCTGCCACAACATCTCATGGAAAGTTTGAGAAGGCATTTACAGCTCCTCACTGGATAAACAGTTCAGCTGCCACTTTTTACTGCAATAAAGCTGGCTGGACAGTATTAATCAGGGTTAATAAAAAAATCTGCCTAAGTAATAAATGGTGCTCCCTTCCCGTAGAATCAAAAATGTATTGTTTGGCTAACTTCTCCCTAATCTGGGTGACACTTCATAAACATCAGATGTCGCATTTACAATAATGAAACACGGTTAATTTACAGATTACAAGGAGACACGATCTTAAATAGGTGGCTGGTCAACCAATGTGAACAAATGAAGTTTCAATATGGACTGACATCACTAATTCAGTCAAGACGCAATTGTACATCCCGGTGCCATAGGCCGACAATATAAATAGTTCATATTAAATCATATTATATGTAGCTTAAAATACACAATCATGATAGACTGCAATCTTCTCAGATGCACCTGTTTGTGTAGAGGACAATGTTCTGCTTCTTGCTTTAACCTGCAACTTTAAAGTATCTCTCCGTCTGGTCAATACTAACATCTTCAAACTCAACCCAGTCACTCTGTCACACAGGGATGTTGTTACAAAGTTGACTCAGTGAAGCTCCTCCTGAGCCACAGAACATTTTCATTGACCGGTCACTAATAAACTGATCCTTCCATTTTAACAAACCTAATCCATCTGTTGCTCCTCTTGTTAGAATGCCAATGCTAGCTCAATATTCTGTTGTGTTTCATACACACACACAGCTCCAGAACAGATGTTGAGAATGAATGGAAACAAACGGTGTGTTTGATTTGCCAACAAGGCTGCGGCCAGTTCCCCAACAATGGCTCAGTGTGGACCAACAGGCTCTACAGCACAGGACTGCAAAACCACCTTATGTTGTAGGCAGCATAGTGTGGCATAGTGTGTAAACACATCGTGTGTGTTTGGCAGCGGCCAGAGCCAAGACACAGGGGTCTTTAGGTCAGTGAACTCAGGACAGATTACGCCAGTGTTTTTCTAGCCTGGTCAGCTGGAGGCCACAGGCAGAGAGGGCTTTGGTCTACTTGCCTCCTGAGAATGCGGCAGCAGAGAAATCAACGGCTCCGTTGGAAACTTCTCATGTGAGTCCATGATGCGGTGAGGGGAAAACCTCTTAAGGTAGCAGCCAACTAAAATTGCTGGTTGATCCTTGACAGGGCCCAGGCTGATCCTTGGTGTGTCTGGTATGTGACCCGCCCTCGATGACACAGTGATTGCAGCACGTCTTATTATCATGCATAAGCTCTCTGTGTGAGAGCCAGTTGCAAAGAAGGGTGCTCCGATTGGACGGCCACCGATTGGTATCGGCCGATATTCCCTCTAGTTAGTTTGATCGGCGATCTCTATTAACGCCGATCAGATGAGGCAAAACAAACAGCTGTCACTCAAGAAGCTGTCACTCACTCAGGAATTGAGATGGCTCACTCATCATTGTTTTTGCTCTGTCAGGAACTTCAGCTAAGTATGTTAAACACGCCCTCATTTTCATTTTGCTCTCAGTCTTGAGAAGCAAACGGTTCAGTTATTCTACTACTATTTCTTGCAACAGTGTAAAATAGCCAGATGCATGTGGAACTTGCTTCTTTGGCATTTGAACCAGCATAACTGTTCATCCCAGCATGTGTGGTCTACATCTGTGTCAATTAAACAGCCTGGAAAGCTGCAAATGGTGTTGAAAAGTCCTTAATAAGAGAAGGGACCTGACCTGACTCTCTGGTCTGGTTATTGAGGAGTTTAATTAATGGCACTGACTGAATTCTGGAAATGATATAGTTAAATTTAATGGTTATGTCATCCTACAATTCTTTGGACAAAAGCAGCATCCGGCAGATTAACCTTTTTGTCATAGTCATGGTTGAGCCTCCTGTTTATTCCTTGCATTTCCCTCTTCCACCTGTGTGTGCATCTCTGGGTGTGTGTGTGTGTGTGTGTGTGTTGTCAACATGTAGCTCCTCTCACTCTCCAGGATCCCATTGGCTGATTAGCCTACACACCTGCAATCCATCGACCTTCATCCGCTCATGTCCACATTGATGTTTCAGCCAGTGGTGGTGGATCACGTTGTCAGGCCACACAGAGCTGTGCATTCTTAGTTTTGACTCTCATGTTGTTTGGATCACTGAACTAATCCTTGCCACCCTGTGCTACAGGATCTCTGCATGCCTGCCCGTTCTCCTGCTGTTCTCCCTGCCTGCCGATCAGTCATCCAGCTACGCTCACAGTCCTGCTTCACTAATCACCAGCTTCCCTCCAAACCTTCGCCTGCTATAATCCTAACCTCCATCCACCTTCACCCCCTGAGAGCAGACAATTAGCCCTTTCTTTTTTATACCATCTCTGAGTCTGTGTGCGGTGTTTGGGTTCCTCCTGTTGATTGTAAAACCTTTTGGCTCAGGGATTCATTGACTCAACAATAAAAAATAAAAAAATCCTACATTGCAAGGCCTCCACTCTAAACTATGAACACCGCTAATGCTATGCCAATGTGAATCAAGTCTAAACATACATTGTTATAAATTAAAGTGCTAAATTAACATTCCTTATTTAAAATGCTATGTACAAACACTTAAGGACTTTTTCAGAAATAAAAATACATACCCGTGTCCAGAGGGAGCAATGAAGTACAGGCAACAGTGCACTCTGTTGTCAGGCATCTGCCGTCTGTTGACCCTGGATTCTGCATTGAGGTAATCCTCAAATTTGCTGTCAATGTGGTCGATAACCGGCTGCCAGCTGAGAACGGCACATTGTTCACATCAGTTTCACGGACAGCGTTGCAGTAACTAACATTAACCAATGATGTGAGCTCACCAGTTACTGTTGTCAACAGCGTCACCGAACCCGGGGGTGTCGACGATGGTGAGCAGAAGGTGGACTCCTCCTTCCTTTACCAGAACCTTTGATTGTTCCACCTGCAAGGACCATGAATGTAGATGAAAATCAGTAGACATTTGGAAATTATTACTTAAGATTATTATTTTAGATATATTGTTTTCAAGCCTGTGGCTACATGTCACCTTTTGGAAACTAATGAAATAAATATGCTTTGTAATTGCAAAGACATTATTTGGAGATGTGACGTATATAATAAATAGTGAGGTTACATGAAGACTGATTTTGTTTTGCACCATGTTCCCACAGTGTTTGAGTTGCACATGTTCACATTTTTATATAAAAATAAATCTCATGCTTCTGATGATTGAACAATTGACTCAATCAATAATTGAAAAAGAATTTGAATAGATTTTGAAGGGACTCATGATACCAACATGAAAGGGCATGAATTATCCTAAGTGTTTCCTGAGCTAACATGACCAGTGACCTAAGCTGGTTGCTCCTCTACATGCTCATTGTACTTTAAGAAAATACACTGACAGACCAGAAGTAAAACAGCTCTGCAAACCAATGAATCCCAGCCAGCCCAGACCAAAGTGTTTTCCTTCCACCAGGCAAACCATCTTCAGACAGACCGAGGATGGACATTAGAAAGGTCTGAATGGCCCATTCTTAGATTAGCATGGCGCTGAGACAGAACTCATGATCGGCAGATGAACTTTGATTTAAATCAACGGATCTGAACCAGACCACTATGTCGTATGAGAGATTTCACAGAGTGAGGTCCACACAGATCCAGGATCACACAGCAGTTACCAGAGAAACGCTGACATTATAAATCTCTGGAGATACAGATTTAACAAGCAGACAGATAAAAACAAATCACAGTTATATGCAACTTAGTGGGTAAAATGCTCTGCGCTTGAGATCATCCGAAATGCTACTTTACAACAAAGTTAAACACGTGGGACTGCTGAGTAGGGCTGCAACAACTAATCGATTGTAATCGATGGTAAAAATAGTTGGCAACCAATTTAGTAATCGATTAGTTGGGTCTTTTATATAACACGGCACACACTGTGGCAGCATTTCCTGAGGTGGGGCCAGTAAACCAGCCAATCCTGTGCCTTGTGCCATAGTACGATTCAAACTACTTTTGTTTGCATGTGTGTGTGATTTGTAATTATAGATATTATTATTATTAATCGATTATCAAAATAAGCATTAGTTGCAGCCCTACTGCTGAGTGGAAAACAGTGAAGAATCCTGCAGTGTGTCTCTTCTCTATAGCAAATCAGTGTGAGTCAAGTCACAGAAATGTCTATTGCCTCGACATGCTGCCCCCAGACAGTGAGCTCATGGGAAAACTTCAGCGCCAATGTCCCTAACAGTGTTTGACTGGATCACACGTGTACAAGCTTAATTGACTTGTTATATACTGTAAATGTGGAGTGGAAAAACAAACAATCAGCTCATTACTGCATTTAAACCATGATTGATTCGTATTAAGGGGACCAGAGTGTGTCAAGAAGACATCCCCCACACCATTACACCACTACCAGCAGCCTGGACTGTGGACACAAGGCAGGTTGGATTCATGCTGTTGACTGTAGAATCTGATCTGCAGGAACCTTTTTACATTTTCACCTCCTTTGAAAACGTTCCTTGGGTTAAAAGTTCCAGGTACCTTTGGTCAAAACATGGTTATACTGTAGCTTTAAGTCATAACAGGCACTGAAGCTGCAAGTTTAATTCTGCCAAGAATGGCATTGCCAGCAAGAGTGATGACAGTGTCAGGCCTCAGGTTTATGCCCCCAGTCCTCAGTCTTTGATATCATTTGCAGTGACGGTGCAGAGGATAGAGTTTGGCAGTTTCCTCAAACAGAGCGCACACAGCTGCATAGTTTTCCTGAAAATGTCTTTTGAAGAGTGAAAGCCGATACTGTTGGTGTTAAGGAGCACCAACAGGCTTCTCTGTTTCTCCCTCTCGCCGGTCCTGTGCCTTTAGCAAGGAACAACAAGTGTTCAGTTGGGTAAATGTACATTAGATCAGCTGCAAGTTTAGCATCTTCCCTTCACCTGTTCCTTGTGATCTACTACTTTGCTCTAAATCTCCTCTAATCCCCAGCAACACACTAAGGGACTCCGTCTGCCCTCGCCCTACTGCTGTTTCCAATTTGTTAACCTTCCCATTACACCTCCTCAGATCTTCTTAAAAGTTTAAATGAGATTTAGACTGTTTGTTGGCTCTCAGACTGAGTGAAGATTTATAAAGCTTTTCATTGTATTCTTGTGTGCTGAAACTGATGCTTGAGCTTGCATATTTTTTGTGTATGGGAATGTGTTTCTTATTTATTCTTCCTCTTCTTTTTTCTCTCTCCAGAACCCACAAACTAATTACATCTCAAATAACTGCAGCCAATTTTTCCTAGTAATACCAAAGAATGTGATGACACCCAGGGGAATGCTGTGTGCAATAGAATCCTGTTTATTATGAAAACCAGGGGAAGATGACCAGGCTGGCTGACAGAGCGGTTGTTAAGTGTTGGAGGTGATAGGCCAGGGCACATGTCTTTGTTGTTCATAAGGCTTGTTTTGGCTGGAGAGCATACGAGGACAGGGACTTGTTGATTAGCCAGCAAACCCCCATGTGCACAGAGCTCTGTCATGTCTTGCCAATGCACAGACATGCCTAGAATATTTTACACCAGAAACTAACTCCTACCTCAGTGGAATTTTAGGATTAAAACAACAATAACAAAAACGTATATAACATTAAAACACATCCAGTTGTTTTATGGATGGAAAGGTTGTGTTGATGAGAGGTCACAGGAGAATGGCCAGCCTGTAGTGGAGCTGATAACCACTTTTTACCACTGTGGTGAGAAGAAAAGCATCTCAGAAGAAGACAAAATGTCCAACTTTGAGGTAGATGGTCTTTCACAGCAAAGATCACATCAGGTTTCTGCTCCTGTCAGCCAAGAGCAGAAATCTGAGGCTTCAGAGAAAAAGACTCACCAACACTGGACAGTTTAAGACCGGGATTGATTTGTGACCTCAGTCCTGACACACACATGCAGCTCGCTCTCATGCAATTCAGATACATACACGCAAAACACACCCTGAACAGCACAATGAGTGTGCAGAGAGGTTGTGTGTTGAGATGACTTCTCCCTGACAGAACTGGAAGGCATGTGGCTAAAGCAGAGACTTCCAATTTTACACCGAGTTCAGTCTGCCTGGTGAAGACGATCCAAAAAAATGTTCATTTGCTTTTGTTGACAGTCTACCGGACCACCGATGTAGGTCCCTAAGGCTAAATTAGACTGGAGGGGAGCAGCTCTGAAGCAACAGAGAAAAATACTACAATGGCATCTTTTATTTTACTATGAGAACTGTAAAAACACACTGTGATTAATGGGAAACACTACCTAAAATGTATAACCAATCATGGTTAGATGTACAGATAGTGAAATTTATGTTTATTTTTATTAATGTAATAGGTGCGCTATAAACTCTTATTTATGCCTTTTCATCCAGCTTAATATGTTTAGATTTCAAACTGTATTCATATTAAAAATGATATAAAAGCCCAAACCTATGTTTGAAGATGATTTAATTTGAATCGAGTCATTTTTGAGCAATCATCATGATCATTCTTCATGTAATGACACTATTTTGTCAAAGAAAACGTTATTAACACTCTAAAAAATAATAATGTGAAGAATAGACAAATGGTTTTTGGCCAACACCATTTCAGAGTGCACAAATAAACTCATGACATGGCCAATAAATTGTGAAATGTTTTGAACACATTTCATTTCATTCTGCTCTTTAATCAAGGTTCTTTGTTTTTATTTTATCCAATCTATCCTTTATATCAGATAATCCTGTTGAACCTTGACAGCAATCCAGTTACATTGCCTAATTTGAATTTCTTACACATTTTGCCTGAAGCAAACAAACGCTCTCTTTGTTAAAGCAGATGAACCAGTTTCCCCGGGTGGCGACAGCTAGGAGGAGCAGCTTCACAAAACAACATCTCACTCTGCAACTATGCTGTGATGCAAAGAGAGAAATATTGTCTGGGCACACCTGTTTGTAGCAGCCCCAGGCTCTGACACCTAAACTGGCCATTGTCAGGCGGTAGTCGACCTATCATGTTTCAATTAAACGAAACGACTTTGACTCTTTACGAGATAAAAAAAAGTTTGGTTGAGTCAATCCACCAGAAAGGGTAAATAATGAAATTACAACATTGGTGACACCTAAAGACAAAAAAGTTTTTGGCTTCTGCTGAAGAAGAAAAAAGGCATTACCGCGACTGTTTTTTTTATTCTATGCGAAGGACCTGGGTATTCAGTGGAGTACAGGTCTGTCAGAAAGAGCGAGTTGATCAGCGTCGACTTCCCAAGTCCAGATTCCCCTGAAAGAAAAAGAGTCAGGGTGAACACCAGAGATGCATTTAATGCTATACTTGTTTTTTTAAAATCCTTTTTTCCATGCCAGACTGAGGCCCAGCATAACACAGTGCATATATGTTAATCAACTACATTACTAACACAGTCTTTTGCTTTCTGACATTCTTTACATGTTTGAGATCCAAAACTTTTTCTCAGAGCAGGAAAAGGGTCCCTTTAACCCTATTTTTTTTCAAAAAGTAAGCATTAACATGAGACAAAGGGAGACATAGAAAGGGGGAAGTTCAATCCTCCCAAATTCTTTCCTGTCTGCATTTCAAGAATCTAATCAGAGAATCATGGGAATTGAGGAGGGGAGGGTAGATTTAAAACCACCAGTCATCCTGAAATCTCACTGTAACTAAGGAGGGAAAACAGAAACAAACAAAAAAAACACAGACTCCGGTCTTGATCTTTTTATGCAGATCCAATTTTGATTATAATACAGATGTTGACAGATGGAGCTACATTTCATTTGGGATTAAAGGATGTATAACATCACTTACTGCCTTGAGGTTTCCTTATCCCTCTCAGTTACATCAGCTACACAACTGTGCAGCAATTTTATTTAGGGAAACCAGTGACTGTTTATAAAGATGGATGACGTGTCTCCACTTCTTCCCAAACAAAATTTTAAATATCTGGATATGGGTTCTGCCATCTTGTGCTTTAACGTCATTTCAAGCCAATCTGCGCAGTAGTTATCATGCGGTGGAGCCACAGTGTCATGATCACATCAATACATATACATGATCAATTTCAAGTCAGCTGTCAATCATTTGGTCCATGTCCAATCTACTTACATGGAGGAGGCATGGTTTATGTGCTAAACTGCAACAGCCACCAGGGAGAGATCCATCTTTATATACAGTGGTTATTTTAACAATAACATACGACATCTAGATTCAAAAGCAAACATCTGTGCAGATTCACCTCGTTATTTGCTTATAATTTGATTAGATAGCATCTGATTCAGATCATTAATTTGACAGTTTCCGACAGTGTTCTTGGTCGGTTAACAGGCTATTTTTGAGATGTTAAATAGACCTAAAAACATGTTTGTATTCCTCAGAATAAGGTACTGAATAAAGCACTGTTTAGGTATTATATCAAATTGTATTATATCGCACTAGTAGAATTCATACGATTTCCAGCTTTACAGTTAGACTTGTAAAAACATACTGTACAATGTAATTAAAAATAACTAATAGCTAATATATCGTCTTTATTTTTATCTAAAACAAATCACAAATATTTATAGTATTGGCCTCAAAAATCCACTATACACTCAATCCACTAACAGCTGGCTCACTCCTAATTTACATGGCCTTTGCTGTGTGATGTAGCCGTACAGTTGGTCTCCCTTGAAGCTGAATTTATTTCATAAACTTGTAATAATGCCTTCTGATGTACACGACCACTATTGAGAGAAAGACAAAACCATATTGGCTTTCATAAAAGACAAAAGCTATGTTCTGAAACTCAGGTTTAAAGTTCAGGGTGGTCGAATACTTCAGTACTAAACAATTATGAGTTCAGAACATAACAAATTACGGCCTTTTACACAGTGTTGTATTATGGGTTGTTTGGAGCTTTATTATGTTGCTAGGTTTACAGGTTTACTGCGTATAGTTAGTTTTTTGGAGGGTGTTTCATTAGTTCAGTTTAACCTGCAGGAGTTTCTGAAGGCTGGTGTCTAAAGTGTTGGTGAACAATCAAATATTGTAATATTAATGGTCCAATGTGATGTGAAAATAAATAGAAAATATTTTCATAATGCACAATGCTGCCAGTCAATCCATCCACAATTTGGGCAGTTAAACCTTGAATCTGATAAAATAATTGATCTTGTACAATTTTGATAGTAAATGAATCAGTTAAGTCATTTATGGAGAAAGTTGCTGGTTCTTCTGGGAGCTAAACGAACAACAAAAACTCTGAAAAAAATCAGGAGGGGCTGGCTGTGGTAATCCAAAACTATCCGAAGTGTGCCTGTGAGGAGTGGGCCGAGTAGAGGAAAACAAGGAGCTGCTGAACAAAAGCTTCAGTGTGAGGGAAGAGGCGGTCATACGCTGGTCTGGCACTGCAGCCAAAGAGCCGCTCCTGACCTTTACAAGTGGCCAGGGCCAAACTGGGCCACCACTGCCAACTACTCAGCAATTCAATGCAACATTAGAAGAGGGTGGCAAGACGAAGAGATCATCACACAAAAGGATCCTTCAATCAATGCATACTCAGAGTCACAAATATTTTCCTAAGAGGGTAGAGCCCTATTCATCTAGCAATCTCAACAGACACAATTCAGCAATTATAACAAGTCAGTGATGAAACATGCAAGACAACAGTAAACATATCTTGAAGGCTGAAAAGGCCACAGATAACTTAAGGCTGGTAGTTGATAGGGTGAGGCTGTGGTTCTGTGCAAACTCTGGGTGAAATGCATATGATAAAAATGCCAGCTTGAATTAAGGGAGCCAAGAGCTGACAAGAACAGCAGGGCTGATAGTGATCCAGGGCCACGTCGGGGCCCGGTGTGAGCAGAGGGAAAACGAGGAGGCTCTGGTTACACAAGAACCAAATTCATCAAACTGAGTTATGGTGATGATGGTGGTGGTGGGTTGAGCGAAGATGCTGATCGTGGCTGGTCAGAGCTGTGGTTGCTTGTTTAGAAGGGAGGCGGATTGTGAATCTGCCACAGGACTCCAACCATTATACAATCCAACAGGCATCAGCTGTCGAGATCTGAGCTGATGATAAGTGGCTTTGACTGACTGAAAATATTCTCCACCCCTGCTGCTCTGTGAGTCACGCTCACCCAATATATGAAGCCTGGCCCCTTCCCCACAACAAAACACTGATATGATGACATCCAGCTGAATGAACTGCAAACTCAAAAGAACCCACCAAAATGCAAATAGCAGCCACTGAACCAAACTGTGAGCTAAGACGCTTGAACCATATGGTCGAGAGAGAGAGAGAGAGAGAGAGAGGGAAGTTGGAGGGAGTGTTCCATTTGGGCGTGGTGCATTTTCACATAATTTTCATTTTTTAAAACAAACAGGTTGTTGTTTGTCACGGAGTACACTCAGACAATAGCAAGAACAAAAGCAAGAACTAAAGCAACTCCAAATGAGACAGTAACAGCGTTTACCGACATCTTTGTCTGGTTTGTCGTCTGTAGACAGCTCACTGTCCCTGTGGTCACTCGTCAGTAGACTGAGTCCCTACAGCGAGTGGACTCCCTGCTCACTCATCCCTCTCTGACAGATAGTGTTCTTCACACTTCAGTCTTTTTGAGCTCATCATCTGTGACAAGCATAATGCATGGCTGTTTAGCAGATTTTCTCGCTGGGTTATTTCTGAAGTAAAGACGTCAGGAGAAGCTAAGAACTGTTTTCACTCATTGTGATGTTCATTAACTCTGTGGCAGCTGAACATGCTACACAGCCCTTAAGAAACTCCTCCCACTTAAAGTGAACTAATGAAACACTTTTGAGGCTGATTAACACCGACAGGCTCAATATAGATAGACAACACACAATATAATAAGGCTACAAATGACCCATAATACAACGCTCTGTTAAAGGCTGTTGTTACACTGGCACTCACTCCAAAAAGAATGTGATGCAATGACTGAAGACATAATTGTTTAGTTATGAAATAAATAAAAAAGTCTTACATTATAGGATCAATAGGGTTTACTTTCTGTACAGAGTGATAGATAAATGGTGAATGGTTTGTATTTATATTGCACTTTTCTAGTCTTGATGACCACTCAGAGCACTTGACAGTACAGTTTGCGCCATTCATGCACACATTCTGTGACACATCACTCACACACTCAGGGCTCCAGACTTAAAGCACAATCACCCAATCACACTGCTTGACGGCAGTAGAGGAATAGGTGCCCGAGCCTGCTGTTTCAGTTTCAATACAGCATCATATCATAACCCCATTTCTAAAAATAATGCAGACATCAGTTCAATTTAAAAACACCTTTATTCTACTTGTAAGGATACAAACTCTACTGCATCAGATTAGATCGACATCAAAACTCACTACACCTACACTGTTCAATCATTGGACACGTTTGTAAACACAGACTGGGTTTTCACCCAGTCACCATGATTTGGTCTTCGCCAACACAAACGATTTACCTGATTATTTACCTACTGAGCGGGGAGGGGAGATTCAATCACAAACCTGGACACAGAAACACCCCCAGGATACATTTCAATGCCAGGTGTGCACAGATGATCTTAATTCTGTCCAGATGTTAATACCAGGTCTGAACAGGGCCACTGTTCCATTTACACATAAGGGTTCAGAGGGAAAGCCACAACTAATAAACAACTACATCTTACATAAAATTAGAAAAAGATGCACATATATGCAGACTCACAAGGCTCCAACTCGCAATAACAACACAGAGCCACAGAAACTTTAAATCCCATCTGCAAGCAAAATATGTGAGCGAGCATCTGACCAAACTAAGTGACTTTATACAATTTTTATACATGACGTTGTTTAGTTCTGGATGAGTTCATGGTGAGTCAAAAACTCAGAATGTTTCAAAATATGACCACAGGCAGCCCTACTTCATCCAAACCCTGAACCCTCATTTAAGCTGCCAGCTGTTGAAGATATCGGACAGTCTGCTGTCAGCAAAATGAAAAGACAGGAATGACAAAATCATTTTCCAGGATGACACAATGTTTTTCAAGGCTTTGTGCTATTTCTCTTATTTCTCCTGGGATTTCTAGGTCTGGAAACCTGAATTTACCAAGCCGCATGGCACCCTGATAAATACAGGGATACAGTGTAATCCACTTAGAAAAATAAAAGAGCTTCATTAAAACCTTCACGTGAGATGATTGAACCAGGCTATATAAAGAAGCCATTCAGTGTCATTACAGCCAAGCATCTCGTCACAGCACCGGAGGAGGCCACTCTTCACAGGGCTGGCCCATCGAGTCACGGCCCGCTGGCTCGCCACACAGCTCGGTCTGCAGCCAACTCACTTCCTTTAAAGGAAATTTCCAGCAGCTGTGTAAACCACAGGGGTTTATTCAAAGGCACTTCCCTCTGTATGGAAGAGGCTGGCAGAGGGGAAGCAGGTAAAGACTGACTTGTGAGGGGGGAGCCCCCGTTAGGTTTAATATATTTGACAGGGCTCTCAAGACACTGGGCTAATAATATGCAGGTGAAATGAAAAGTGGTCTTTTAGAAAATGAAAGGGAAATTCTGTGCGTTTAACACAGCCTTGTAAAAGTCATCATCTTCCCTCCACCTCTCTGTATTTATGAATGGGACTTTCCTCTGAAATGAGGCAGGAGACAGTTAACGTTTAACTAGTCTCTGGCATGAAGACGTTTTACACACATATCTGTTGGCAGAGTCATCCATTTTCCTCCTGAAAGCCCCTTGCATTCTTTCCAAAAAAGAGACACAAACCGCGAGCATTCAACTAAAACTGTCAAACGTGGCCAGACACAATGAGCTCCAGCTGCACTGGCTAACATCAAGGTCACTTCCTGCCAATGTGTAAATCACTGACAAATATTGACTTTGACCAACAAATAGCTCTGGCCCACTTTCACTAGTACACAAACAATAGCAAGCAGCCACCCCCCTCTACATCATTCAGGAGACCTTTGACTGCTACTTAGTTAAAAGCATTGTTGTAGTATACAATCCAAATTCAATAATGTATTTAGGGTTACTGATGAAGAAATATTTCTATTATCAGTATTTTCACATTATCAAGATATACAGGCCTCATGCTTTTTGTGACTTTACTATTCACTACTATTTACTATTCATCAACTTGAAAATAAGTTGTAGGAGCACGTTTCTCTTCAAATATCACTTTTGAATATCCAATAAATTCCACTAGCAGAGGCCCCCCTCTCAAGTGGTTAAATGTGTTTTATATCACCCCCATCAACTCCTGAAACATAAAGAAAAGTACACACACAATCTGATACTTTGTCTACTCCAGCATGACATGAAAATGACTTCAGCCAATTAGCCGGCTATTCTAATTACATGCTGCACACAAAATTGCCACACAACAGCCTCTTTCCTGATAGCACACAGAGAGGGGGGAAACTCCAGGGCGTGACTACATGAACGCAGCCAGAAGGGAGGAGGGTGCTCCGACTACCAGAGGGACATGCTCTTAGCCCTGGAGACAGGTAAACACTGAGAGCCACCAACGCAGTGGACAGGATGTGACATCGTGCAAGCATTCAGTGTGGCTTCCTGCCCAGGTATCCCTGGACAGCATGCAGCAGACAGAGGAAGGGCTCTTTGGGTGTGCCTCCCTCCAGATCAGCTGCTCATGCTTTGACTTTGGCTGCATTAATGGAATGGACAGGAAACCTCCTCCCACCACACAATCCAAGACACACACACACACACACACACACACACACACACACGCACACCGCTGCTGGCTTGCAAACATTTAGTTTAAATATGTGTTGGTTTTTTTATACGCAGCATAGCCTCCTAAACTAAATGGCCTCTAAAGTGTTGGACAGCCAACTGCTTACACTGTCAGCCACTCAGTGTCAAAGAATTTCTTCGGACAGCAAAAGCTATGCTTGTGTTGTATTTGAATTTCTGTTTCAGCTCTTTGTCTGTTCCCCTCTCTCGTGCTCTCTGTGCACACATATATGCTGATTTAATAAAGCTGATTTCACAATAAAGATTCTCTCACTTCAAAAAAACCTCCCCGCTCATGTGATAATGTTTTTAATACGGGGCAGAAGTTTCTATGGACAGGACTAATGTTACATTGAAATAACTGATGTAAACCCACTGACTAACTGTGTATTGATCAATAGATCAATCGCTCACATCTGTCCTGCAGTTGTGTCAGTATTATTATGTTGGCTGATATTGTTTGTCACTGTAATAACGTTGGTCGGCTGCTGATGATATAGCGAGTGGTGTCCTTATTCCTAGGGGAAGATTTTGTAGCCCTCTCCCCTGTAGCTCTGTTTGGAGGGGGACACTCCCAGTGAAGGGCACTTCATATCTAGGGGTAGGGCCAGGGGAGACAAACTGGGACAGGGCAAAAGTCTGTCTTGTACAGAAAGTACCTATGGTTTCCAAAATGTCACAAATACTGTATAATCACTTGGTTATGGACATTCAGGGATGTAGCATCGGACTGTGGTCAGTCAAACCCAAAAGGTTCTGTCAAAGAATTAACTCACCTACAACCATGAGTGTGAACTCAAATCCCCTCTTCACAGATTTTCTATAAACTTGATTGGGAAGATTTGCAAATCCCACATAGCCCTCCAGGTTCTTCTGTTGCTGTGGACCATAAATAAACATGGTTAATACATTTTCTCCATTAGAAAAAAAGACAATAGTGCATGAAAGATTGTGGCACATTGTACTATTAACTAGCTCAGAACTGTCTTTTAATACAGATACGGTGTCACAAAGACAAAAAATATGTACAATTGACAAAAATAATCAATTAATGAGCATTTTAGCAATTTGAGCATGAGTCACTTTACAGTCTATACTCAGAGGCCTTGCAGGTTGATGAGAATAGACGGAAGAGTACTTACAGCTGGATTGGAGCAGACAGGTTGTCAGGATGATGAAAAGGTGACACAGGAACGCAGCAGTCAAAACAGGCAGGTCAAGGAGGCAGGAACAAAGCCAGGGAGGAAAAAAGCAGAGAAAGAAATGAGCAAAAGAAACACAATTCTATTGGCTCGACCAATATACTGCACATAGAGACAAAGAGTATCGATGTAGCTCATTGAGTTACTGTACGGCACAATGGAAACAGCTAAAAAAAGAGTGCAATATCCTTTTTCACATAACAGCAGACATAACAGACCTACTATGAATCTGGAGGACGGGTTTTAGACTTTAAGGGCTGATGCACACTGGAGGATTTTCAACTCGACCGATATTAAAAACATGAGTGGCCACAGACATAATGACAAATGTAACCGATTTTTTATCTTTTAATCTTCAGAATGCACACACTGGACGATTTGGCCCGTTTGCATTACTACTAACTTCTGAACTGGAGCCTGGAACAGTTGTGTGATGAACATGACTTCAGAAGAAAACAAAAAAATGGAGGACACCATCGAGGGTTCGGTTTGGCAGCGAAAAAAAAACTATAATGAAGTCATGGCCGAGAAGGCATGTACATTTTGTCTCTCGCTATTGCGGGTGATCATTACCATTCAAAATCGGGGAGGCTCCGACTCAATCTGTAGCATTAAGATTATTTTGTAAACCCCTCACATTTTGGGCAGTTAACGGCACAGAGTGACCTCCAGTCGGTAACGCCCCAGCAATTGTTGGAAGAGGCGAATCGGGTCTAAAATCAACCCAATTATCCTTTGGTGAGCAGCTGCTTTTACATGTTTGGCAGTTAACAGACACACAATTATTATACTCCCAGATTGAAGCTGAGAAAAGTTGACCAGCAACTGGACATAAAGAGTGATGTTCATGTTATTGTCTGTATTGTTCTAATAAAGATCAATTTTTTGTCATTTTTCCCTGTGGTATCGAAAATGGTTAGGGTTTCCCGTGTATTGGTATCGAGTTGGAAATTCTAGTATCATGACAACCCTACTAGTGACACAATCTGGCTCATGGCTTTGTTCATGTGCATGGGAGATGCAGAACGAACATTAACAAACAGGTAGTGCTGTACAGTAAGTACAGGAATAGTAGCTTCAAGATGAAACCATTACTTTATATTTTATTGAACTGTGGTCTAAAGAAAATCTTGACCCTTTGTAACTCTGTCCAGCTTTATGTAAATAGACAATTCTTGATTCTACGTCAGTAGATATGAGGCATGCAAATCAGCAGATGCTGCTTGTGAAAAGGAAGCTGTATCACACACATCCAATCAGTGTTTTCTAAATCCTGACTACTATGCCGTTTTCACACATGACCTCCGGAGGATGTCCGGAGAATTGAGTCTGGACTTTCTCCGGAGTTTGCCTTTCACACATGCACAAACCCAGCGGAAGTTTCTCTGCTAAGACAAGTTTACAACAACACAGACGTCAGTCCTTATTACCAAAAGCTCTCGATAACTTTGTGTGAATCTTCTACATGCGTGGCACCGCATTTCCATCCAGATATATATTCACTCTTTTTGTTTTTCCCATTTTTGTGCCTGTCGAGTGTTATCAAGAAACATCATCAACTTGCTCACGGTGACTCCTCAGGAGGATCTCCTGCTGTGTTCCCACATCATCTCATTTGGACATTATCCAGAGTTTTCACGCGGGTGCTGGCCTGAGAAAGTCGAGGCTCTCACTTGGACAACGTGTTCTCACATACAGCGCCTCCAGATAATGTCAGGAGATCATCCAGAGTTCAGTGCATGTCTCAAAGCAGCTTAACACACACCTCCAATTTGGGTTTTTCTAGTTTCTACAAATCCATTTAGTTTTTGTCGATGTCATACTGTATTTGACTAGAGTGTGAATTGTGTGAAACTTCAGTAAACAGTCTTCTTTGTTACACAAAATGTTACTACAACACTAAGCACCAACATAGTCAGACCTACAGTAGAGTAACCACACAGTATCACCGAGCAGCTATTTCCTGTCTGTTTATAAGAGCTGTCATCAGTTAATCTGAGCGCTGATCAGGGTGCATCCTCCACTCATCACATTGTCCTCATACTAACTACACACACATATTTCCAGTAGACTATCAGCCTACTGGCCTACACCCGTGGGTGCGCTCCTCACTGCTTCCTGTGCTTGAGACAGTTGACAAACAGCAGAGCAGTTACACATTCCGTCTAAATCAATTTGCAAACAGCTGAAAACTAGTAATGCCAAAGTGTGGAAGTTTTTTCACTGGGTAATTAACTTGTGACTCCAGCCATAGCGATGACAGCAGACATTTTACAAGACCCGTGTCAGCTCTGTATCTGTAGCGGGCATACTCTGACATTTACCTCCACCAAGGCGGTTTTCATTGCTGTCTGTTTATCAGCGAGGTTACTCAAAATCTGAATAGATTTCCAGTAGAGGAAGTGACATGACCTACGGAAATAAACTCTCAAAAAACAGATGAACACACACAACATTTGCCAGCTGCCTCTGCCTCCTCTTTCCAGGCTCATTCTGACATTAGATGTCAGACAGCATCTCAATTTTTATTATCGTGAGGCTAGTGGATACCATCTGCATTAGAGTATTTCAAATTGTTTTTAATTGACTGGTGCCTGTTCTGCTGTTTGAAAAGTTGAGTTTTCTCAGCTTTTCTACCACACACAGCACAACAAATATTTAATGCATGTATGTGAGTGCTCTGTTACTCTTGTGGTGCTCTTGGTGAAGATGTGTGATTAAAAGTGTTACCACCTTCAGCAGACAGAGTTAGCAGAATGTCATATTTATGTTATCAGGTTATCAGGTATATATAATATATAATAATACATTATATTTATATAGCACCTTTTATACTTAAAATGCAGCTCAAAGTGCTTTACAATAAAATCAAAGACATGAAATAAGATAGATCAATAAGAACAAGTTAGCAATAAAACAAAGACTTAGGATTTTTAAAAAAAACATAACTAGCAAAAGGTATAAAAATAAATAAATAGAAAAAAGACAATGGTGTTAAAAAAAAGAAGATAACATTTATTTAAAGCAAGATCATAGATGGTTGTGAGTTGTTTCTTAAAACTATCAACAGAAGTAGCTTGACTGATGTGTGTTGAGAGTTTGTTCCAGACCTTTGGTGCATAGCAACAGAAAGCTGCTTCCCCAAACTTGGGGAACTGATGTTCAGGTTAAATCTAAAAAGTTGCCAAAGTGGCAAAGTTTACTTTTTCGCTTTGACACCAAATCCTCCACCTTGTTGGACGACTCTCCTTTCGTGACATGATCAGACTGCTACTCTGTGATGTGACTGTGCTCTGCACGGGGCACAAGCTCTCAGTTAGCCAAAGTGCAATGAGCTATTGATAACTGGTAATCAATCATTTGGAATTGAAATGAGACAGTATATGGGGCCGGTGGGCAAATAATGTAATTGTGTGAGCCTGAAAACCATGGTAACACCTGGCAACACTGACTATGTAGCAAAAATACTGAAAACACAACTTCATGTCTAATATGAAGTAACACACATTATACACAAAGACGAATTACAGGTTTTTCAAGTAAATAGGTCGGCCATGGCTGCGTTGAAAATGATGTCATTTCATAAAAAGCATCAACAGGAAATCTGCTCCGATATTCTGATGCTTTGTGGGTAAACTGGTGTCACGTACGCAGACCCACTTTAGGCAGCAACTTCTCAGCCATCTGTCACCACACATGCAAACAAAGTGCCTCAGAAAACTACTTGCTGAGTCCGGGTGCAATTGTGCATCAAATTTCAGTTACACGCAGCTGAGAAGTCTTACTCTTGAGACTTCCTGTCACTACATTTGTCTGTCATCGCAGAATCAATGACTGAGACAACTTAATTGTCGTAATTACAGTTGTACTTCACTAAGTCAGTGTGAAGCGTAAGCAGAAGAGATGGTTTACAACTTCATGATGCATCGAGACATGTTAACAAAAGTATGGCATTGATTTAAAGAAGCACTCATTAAATAGTTAAGATACCACTGTCAAAGGCTGAACACGAGCCCACATCAGCTCAAGCTCCAAGACAGTGTCAGTTGACAAATGAAATCACTGCAGCAAAGCAATGCAACAGTTGCAGGCATAAAAATGCAAAGCTCTCTTTGCTGTTTCTTGAACTACAGGAAACACTGTGGGGAGCCTCCAGGAAGCTGGGGTTACAGGGAGATCCGACCAGCCCAGAGGCCCGGCCCTGAGCACGGAGTATGAATTTTACAAGAGCGAGGATACCAGTGCTGTGTGACAAATTCCTTCCCACGACCTTAGGACAGCGCAGACATTTCATGCATCATCCCACACTGTTATTCTTCCAGACTTCTTTGCTGATAGGACTTGGCTCCTTTCGCACTGCACCGAAAAATGTCCCAAAGTACATTTTCCCCCCTCACATAGGAACAGATGGCTTCGAATAGATGGAGAGATTGCAGAGAATTCCTATTAAATTTCCATGGAAAGTTTAAGCGTTGCCATTTATACACTGTACCAACTGTCAATACATGAAAAATGTTATTAGACTTGGGTATTGCTAGTATTTTAGGATTATTTTTCATATATCTTGTTTCATTTGATACAAATACAAGATATAAGTCATCTTGGACAAAGACAGAAAGGTGGACAGCTGCAGAGACAGATTTATTTTCGGGGATAATGTTCAAAACAGCTTGTTTATTTTAAACTGAAGTCTAAATAAGACAAACAAAACCACTGCATTCTGTAAACCGTTTTACTTCAGGGATTTTCCAGCATGAAATATGCCAAACATATTGCAAAATTTTTAACTCGCTCTGGCTGACGCTACTGGACCGGAAATGATTTCTTCTTCACTGGTCTAAAAACAGTACTTGCCAATAGCAAGTCGCTATAGTTTCCAACTCCTGAGACCCCATCAGCCACTTTTTTTAAGCACCAGCAGAAAAATCAAGCAACTTCTGAGACAAACCTTCTGATAGACTAGTAATGATTATCATCAGTTCACTCCTGCTTCACTGCTAGATATCACTTTTCACTGGCATATACTGGTGACATATGTAAGAGTGGTATGATGCTGCTGGCTCAGTTGCTTGCACATTAAAGTTGTAGCTTGCTGATGTTTTTTGGGCAGATACCACTCTCCATATGATGAGTCTTACTGACATATTGCCAATAGGGTATGTTGTTGCTGTGCATCATTTAAAGCCACATTTTACTTGACAGGTGCCACTGGCGGGTACTGTGTAAAAAGATTAGCTTAAAGGGATAGGTCACCCAAAAATGTCTGTAAGCCCAGACAATCAAATTCGACTCAAAAAGAGGTAATTTACACCATGTTTTAGAGGAGGAGGATATTTAGGCTAAAAATATGGTGTAAATAATGTTGTTTCGAGTCAAATTTGAATGTCGGGGCTTACCGACACTCGGATGACACGAAAGGAGCAGTATAGAGGCATTTTCTGTTTATGCTTTTATTCTGTTGTTTTTTACATTTGAAGAAGTGGTCACCATTTACTTCAATTGTATTGGATTTGGCTGCAACTTTGTTTACCCCTGAAACTCCAAAAGTGTTCTGTGGACTTAAATACTTCACCCGCCCCTTCATCGGTATAGTGGTTAGTAGATAAAGAGTGAATTAAAATTTTTGGGAGAACAATCCCTTTAAGCCATACAGTAGAATATAACCACTACTTGTAGGCAGCTGTTCCTGATGTAATAACCGTTGCTTTTCTGGTAGCTATGCTATTGGGTCCAGCTGCGGCTACATGACAGCCCAATGTCGTCTGTATTTGTTTAACCCTCTTTAGTCAGCCAGCATAATCAATTCATGTGACGTGATAATCTTGTGTGATTTGGGATATAACAATATATTTGCAGTATTCATGATAGTATGTCAAACTAAAAAAATGTAATGTGTGGTCATAAAGTTACTGTGCTGAAAAAAAAGATACATAACACGTCGAGATAAATAGTGAGAATCAGTATCAGTCAGTGGAAACACAGTGACATACTGTGTTAGTGCGCCTGCTTTAATGTCAAAACAACTGTGACATACAATTAGTCAAGGTGTCATACTGGCATAGGCCTCACGCTTACTAAGCATTAAGTAATGATTCTTCCCCCACATGTGCATTGCCCTTGTAACATTAACACTCAGGATCTCACATAGCACAGAGCTGCTAAACCCACACTACACCACTGCCACACAGAGTTCCACACTGGAGCCCATTCAGGTGCAATGTAAGTTGATCCGTGTTTCTATCTGAATTTTGTATTTACTGATATGGCAAACTCTTGGTGCATACTAAATAAGATAGCATGTTAAAAAAAACAACATACCAATATAAATGTATTCTTATTATTTGAATTACAGAGTAAATGGATAGTATTATTTATAAAATACAGGTCAATCCACTCAAATAGATAAAGTGTTCAACGATCTGTCTAATTCAACACTTTTCAGTCTAATGCATTTGAGCTGAATTGATCTTTCTTCACAGAAAGATGCCAAACTCCACTCAGGTCTACACCAGAAGCATTCAAATGAAAGCCCAAAATAGATGTGAACACTTTGTCTTTGCTGCTCTGTACGTGCCTTTATAACATCACTGTCAAGATAGCAATAGTTTAATTTAGGCCTGTGGTGTGATTGCAGACTTACAAGCCGAAGATAGGCTGTGCTAGGGCAGAGCACAAGTCTTTTAGTGCATGTAGACAGAGGACAAAAATGTGTCTCCCCGAAGAAGGACAATATGAAGAGTGGCCACCCTTAGCTCTACTAGAGCGCAACACCTGAACAAACTGGGAGCACACTCACACACGCTGTGGTCATCCCAGTCTTGGTATTTTGACTGCCGTGCCATCTGACACTGTGGGTCAGCCTGGCTGAATGCCTGACCTGCCCATCTGTGCTGTGTCACTGCCACTATGCAAACAGCACAGACAATATGTCACTTGGCTCCGGGCTGCACGACACAGATTGACGATTCCTCCATTGTGTGGAGGCAAATCAGTACGTATCCCCACAGATAACCTCACAGAGTTGTTCTTCTCTTCCTGCAGCTGTACAGTGGGACTTCACCCGTGCCACACAACAGGAGGCTTGTGTGTGTGTGTGTGTGTGTGTGTGTGTGGGCGATGGGTGGCGCCCCGGGTGAAGCGTGCAGGAGGCTGACAGCTCCTGAGCTTTCAGGTGTTGCTGGCTGACCTGTTTCGCCACCTGGCAGCAGGGTGACCCGAGGTATGTGGCTCACTCTTCTCCCAGCGAGCAGCGACACACGGCCCTGCTCCCCGCCTGCGGTGAGCAGACTTCACTGCTACTCACTCAACACAAACACAGGAAATGCCAGGCGGACGTACGAACCAATCACCAAAATACGCGGTGTTATTGGAGACCTCCAAGCCGAACCCCATTCACAAAACTAACAACAGACACTGCATTCTAGCTTTTATGTTGACTGCCACACGTCCCCTGGGTAATAAAAGTCACTGCTGCACTCACTAAAAGCCACGTTTCCACTCGGAGAGTGTCACAAACGCGGAGGAACGAATACAGCAGGAGTTGCAACTTTTCCAATCTCCATTAAGTTAACGACAAGCTCAGGGTAACTTACCACCATAACACGGCATGGTGGGCGGCAGCAGCCCGAGCGAACTGGGTTAACTTTAGTTCTGGGTAGAAGTTGCTGAGGTTAAACGACAAACTTTACCGGAAGCACGCCCGTTAACGAGGCGCGTGTAGCTCCGCGAACAGAAACAGCAGCGAGCCATTAGACCTGATGTGTTTTTGTTACCCGGGGCTAAGCTAACGCTCCGACACCACGAATACCGAGCGGGGATCCCACTTTGTTTAGTTTCGCCTACGAGGGAAACTGCTCGTCAAACAACGCCCGGCTGAGCGGAGAGTCGACGGGCGACCCTCGGGTGAACGGTACAGCCCGAACAGAAGGAGACGCGTTTCCATTAAACAGTGAATCCACTCACCCATTATGGCTCCGTTCGTGTCTGTCTCACCTCCGCCTGACATCCTCTCACACTCAGCTCTCACTCTGTGGAGCGGGAGCACAGGGATACGCACATTATTCAACGCAGCGGCGAAGTGCGTACGTACCCCTTTAAGAATACCGGCCACGACGTATCGCGAGATTTGTTTGGAACCAACAGCCACTTTCAATTACAACCTACAAGCACTTAATGCAGATATTAATACTTCACTTTATCAGGATGATACCGACTAAACTCAACTGCTGTGAAAACAGTAATCTAATAACTAATGAGGGACTTACAACTGGGCATTGATGCACTACACACAACGACAAATGACAAACTACATGATGTGTAAGCTGAATTTCTGAGGGGGGCTCAATAATAATGATTATAATAAAAAATTAAAATTAGAATAATAATAAACAAGCGTTTAACTTTTACCAAATAAGAATTCCACTGACTTGGTTTAAATATTATATTATTCTATTCTATTCTATTCTATTCTATTCTATTCCAAGTTTTTTTTAAAGTGCTTGACAAGAGGATAAATCAACAACAAAATCAACCAAAAACTAAAGGAAAGAAAAAGGAACATTTTAAGAAGCAATTTAAAAGCAGTAACAGATGTAAAAGTAATAGTTATAATAATATGGTTGAACGGCACATTTCTTGCCAAAAGTTACAAAGTGCTTTACAAGATAAAACAACAATTAAACAATGATAAAACCACAGTGAAATTAACAATACATAAAAATCAACAGAAATTCACCCAGAGATGAAAGCCTTTTTCTTCTTCTTTCCTTTAACAGAACGTTTTAAGACATGATTTTCACAGGAGTAACACATGTAGCATTTCTGATCTCAGCAGGTATAGGCGAGCAGTCCCAATATCACAATGGCTTTTAGTCACCAATCGGGGCGTGCAGGAAATTTTATTAGACGAATCTATGACAAATACAAACATTTTAAAATACTTTACAGTCCTGATAATAATAATTTAAATGCTATTTAGTGTTCTTAATTACACAAATTCCGGGTACACTGGACCTTAGTATGGACATCTTTAAAGATCTAGTCTTCTTATACCACTGATGTTATATAACTGGAACTGGAACCAACAGCTAACTTCACATGTTGTGGCTGGGAAACATCAGGTCATCCTGAGGTCATCCCTCTGCACAGTGTCCACGGTCTCTCTGTAGTCTCCTCTTAGAATCAGTCTGAGAAATGCTTTAAAAAAACAGGAATGTAAGTGATGTGCTCGGACCGCCCAACCAGTTTGAAATGAGACAGTCAACATTGCCATCTAGAGGTCATCTGCATTTGGATACAACTAAGAATACATTTCCCCCAAGTTTCACTGAAGGCCTGAGTCTCCACTCTGGCTTTATGCGTTTCATACTCAAAGAAGTGACTTCGACTTTGCACACCTTTTGGTTAATATTAGTTTCATAAACAAAATGTAATATTGCTTCTTGTTTTATGTGATTTGGATATTTAACTTTTTTCCTCTTTCTTTTCCTTTTCTTCCTCTCTAGGACAGATCTCCTAAGGGAAAAAACTCTGCCTTCCGAGTGACTAAGCAGGCTAAATGTATTAAAGGGGATTTGGGAAGTCAAACCGGGGTGTGTACTTAATATGGCTTTAGGATAAGTGATGGCAGACAGTTTGAAAGCTGATTATGGTGAAGTTCTGGAAATGAAAACAGTCTGTATGGGCTGCTCTCTTTGAAGGTGGGTACCCACAGAAGCATTTTACATGGACTGGAAGGGGGTACAATGCTTTACAGCTGCATAAACTGATATATTTTTTTCATCAAATTACTATATAAGCATAAAAGGTACAGTATGTATTATCACTGCCACTGCCAACTTAGACTTGACTTTAAACAACAGTATAGTTGGATTGTCCCTTTACCTCCCGATTCAACTCATATATAAGCACAACAGACCTTTATTGTATAACAATACACACATGACGGCAATAGAGGAATGATCACAATTCTATTGAGTTTAGACACAAAAAAACACACAATACAATCTTGGATCTTGTACCATATATATACAATATAGAATAACATTCAAAATATACAATTTATAAAAGTTGTAGCAAACAAAAGTTGTTGAAAGTTGTTATTGACAGTGACAATGTTACCTACAGATAATTATCCTCATTTAAAGTAGTTGTATAAGATGGTCCTCCTGAGGTCTCCTATATGTGGCTCTTGACATGGATGAGGAGTCCCATAAACACCACAAACTTTACAGTGTATGGGCCGATGTTGGAGATACTCCTCATGAAGCGGCTCCTGGCCCCTTGATGCTGGTCTGTTTTGAGCAGTGTTATCTCAGTTGCTGGTATCAAAGTAGAACTTTATTGAGGGTAACCTCACTGATGGTGTCGTTAGATACCTTCTTCTGACCTCCAGGTGTCTGCTGTCCTGTCTGAAGTTTGTAATCAATCCATCAAATAATTATTGATATGTTTTCATATGGATATTTCATCAGTAGTTTCTCTTTAGAACCTGAATCATTACACAGGAGGAAGGAAGGAAGAAAGAAAGAAAGAAAGAAAGAAAGAGAAAGAAAAAAAGGATGGATGGATGAATTTGCTGTGGTGTGTTTGTGCAAAAATGTAATATATAAAAACAATTACTATCAGCAAAATACAAAATAATATAAGCAAATAAAAAACTATAAGCGTGAGGAATTGTGCAAAATAGATAGATAGATAGATAGATAGATAGATAACTCACACTCTGCACAGAAAGAACATTGCACTGAAAGATTCTGGATGTGAATGTCCTGCACTCAGTCAAGAGAGTGAAACTGAAAAGAGGTTGACTTCTACGACTGCACAATGATCCAAAACAGAACTCCAAATCCACACTGAACTGCTTGAAACACAAGCTCACAGCTCTCTGAATGGATCATCCCTCAAAAACTGTGGGAAGATCTTACACACGCTGTGTGTGCAGCCTAAAAATATCTTGAAGTGAAGTAGTTGGCAAGTAAGAACATTTCCAAAATCAGACAGGATCCTAGCTAACCTCAAATACCAACTCAACACATTCAAGAATTGTGTTAATTTTTTTCAGTTTCTAAGTTCATGTAATAAGAGTTAGCAGTTAGTTTGTGGATTGTTATCTACATGTTCTCCCAGTCTCTGCATGGATTTCCTCTATGTGCTCAACTTTCCTCTTATGAAGGTCATGTAGTCTGAGGTAACTTGTAACCTGAAATTACTCAAAAGGTGAGAATGTGAATTTGAATGGTTGCCTGTCTCTATAACCCCCTTGCAGTCTTCATATTCAATGTTCTGTAATCACATCTAATGGATGGATTGATGCTAGTATTGTATCCCTGTCCGTATGCATGGGAGTGTATTCAGAATTCATCCATCCATCACATCAGAGGTAAACAACAAATCAGGGTCAGTAGCAGTGGAGAATTCTCATCTCTAATAACAGTCCTAAAAACACACCATGTTGTTTGTGGTGCTGGTGAAACAACATGTGTCGCTGTGGCTCTGCACAGAGACAGATCCCTGCTGCCCTGCTGCTCAGCCCCTGCCTAAGTTATAGCACAAAGCACACACAAGGTGTCAGTGTGGGTAATATAATACACCAAGCCCACAGGCCTGATTTACTTTGTGAATAATGACGTAGTTGCATATGAAAACACTGACTTCATACTCCATAATTCTGATTGTAACGATGGATGGAGATGTGCAGGGCAGCTGAACAGCCACGATGAAGCAGTGTGAGATTTAATAGCTGCACCCAGATGAAATGATGGCACGTAAAGAAGCCATCTGGGATCCAAAGAGTGTTTTCCTGAATGGATTGTGTGAGGAGGTGAAATTATCACACAATTCTATTTTGATCATCAGGGAAGTAATTTCCCTTCTCAGATGTTAAGGATCTCGTTGTAGGAGATGGGAAGGCATCACACACAGTACCTTCCTGATATGCTAATATATTGGCAGATGACCCAATATATGCAAATGTCTCTTGGTCTAATATTCTGCAGTGAAAAAGCTGTTGGAACAAATAGCAGCATCTCTCTGTTTTTCATCAACACTGTGTTGTCTCTGCTCGGCAGCAAGCAATTGTCCCTTTGCCAATTCAGAGTGTGTTTGCATTTCATGCACTGTATCTATTTACCGTACCTTTGCTGCAGGGTGCCAGGGGATCAGGTGCACATTTGCACTCACGCATTAGCTACATGGGCTTGCAGTGTAATCGGGGCGTATGTGAGAATAATGATTGGAGCTGTGTGGCGGAGCTGCCTGTCATCTCCTGCAGCAGCTCATTGAGAAGGAGAAAAGAGCGGGCTCCTCCTCCCAGAGCAGACCAAGGGAAGATGAGGCCTGTTGGAGCCCAACATTTAACATTTTACACCTCGAGAGAGAGCCAAGAGGACATTCATATTCTACATTTCTTTTTTTCTTTTTTTTAAGGGGCCACACAGACTAAGGGCAGGTTTTTTTTTTTATCACGCTAGAGAAAGGCTTTTGATGAGGAGCCTGTATTGTGGGTCTCTGATGGAATTAATTTGATTCCTTTTGTTTACTTTGATGGAAACAAAAGTCAAGGACGTTAAATAATGGAAAGCACTAATCAAGGGGAAATCACTATAAAATATTTAGAAAACATCAAATGAAATGTGCAGCATAGAAAGCTGATGGTTTTTTGATTTGTGTCTCATCTGTCTTGTCAGAAGCATTACTACTGCATTAAAGAGACCGAATACTGCAGCGCAGTATATCAAAGCAATTCAGTGTTTCCCCACCAATCAACACCAGTGATAAATGATGCAAACATGGGGACTATAGGAGGTCTTTCATATATTTTTGGGAGAACAGTGGTTCTTCTGCTCCTTACTAAACAATTTAGTATACACTATACTCTATTTATTACTTGTCTATTTATTGCAACCTCATGTCCTGTAGGAATCACAACAGATATTTTTTTACAGTGATGCGATTGGTCAGTAGTGAAGCTGTGGGCAGTTTCAATCTGATCCAGAGCAATATCTGTTACCATGGAAATCCAGCTGAACCAGCTTCATGTTACCAGAAAGCCACCTGAGTAAAACCCAACGATAGCTGGATTACCCACTAATCTCAGTTTGTGACCCAGCTCCGATGCAGAATTCTGTCTTCATGCCAAATAAGAGAAATACACACCAATTTGCATTGTAATCATCCAGGCTCCAATCTCTGGTACCTCTAGTTATTTACACTGAGGGTACCAGGCAGGGTTGTTCACATGTAGTCAATCCAAAACAAGCAAACACATCCAGGCAGGGCATAGGCACAGAGCAGGGGCCTGTGGCAAGTTGAACATAACCAGGATATAATTAGGTTCAATTAACTCAGTGTTTTCCACCTACGAGTGTGTTCATGTGGAAGGGGCAGAGTCGTTATTACAGATGACAGCATCAGAACCATGAATAAAACACTTGATATGATATGAGAAGAAATGCTGATACCTGCGTAACACATCTTGATGTATCTTGTAGCAACGCCCAATAGTGACATCCAACAAAGTGTATGTAATTGTCAATGATACCTGATGTTATGGGATGCACAATGCAAATGATGAAAAGAACCATTTGAAATAATGTACTGTAAATAAGTAGACATTTTATTAAGTATTTTGTCTGATGATAAACAAACTATTAAGAACATACAATGTAGAGGAACTGGAACAACAAGCACACACAACAAAATTACACAGGAAACATAGATGTGCATAGTGGACTGTTAGGTGACCATTTTCCATTCATCTGCCTAACTGTGACTTTTAGCCACTATAGAGGCTATTTATATATGTTATGTAATGATACATAGTATAGAAGTTCCATATTTTTTTCCACACATATATGTGTGGATGCATTTGTTAGCACAGCTTGGTCCTTGGTTGCACATTCCATTAGCAGGACACTCTCTGATGTTCCAGAGACATTGACATTGAAGACATTCTCATCATTTATTTCCGTCTCAAAGGGTGTTTCTGTTTCATCTTCCCTCCGCAACAGTACAAATCCATAAGCTGTGCTGCCATTACAGATACAACCTTTTTCAATCAACTGGAGATTCAGTTCACGTCAAAACCTCCACAGAAAAGCATATATCAAAAAAACACACACACACACACACACACACACAGTCTTCCCTGAATAACTATGGGCCTATTCCAGATTTCTTTTAAAATAATTGAACACGTCCATTCTTAGGGGAGATTTAGAGTCTTTTCTTCCTCTTTACCTTTATCTCTAGGCTGATGTGCGTCAGTGTGGGCAGGCCAATTACTGAAAAGTGAAAATGTTCAGCCCGAGGTTGGAATTAGAGTTTTCTCTCCAAACATTACTCTCAAGACAAGAGCAAAAGAGCGACGTCTTCATTTATCAGCTGGAGAGACACATATGAACAAAGAGTAGAACAGATGGGAGGTACGTCGTGATGTGGTCTGTATGTGTGTGTGAGTGTGTGTACAGTCTTTTCTCTTATTTGTTCATATGTGATAAACAGAGCTCAGAATTACCCCATCTGTTGCCACGTGGTGTTGGTCCCCACAGTAATGTGGGCAGAATTCAGCCAAGCACATGGAGCCTACACAGTACATATCTACATATATCAGATAAGTCATCATTATTCAATTAAAAGATACCGTATGTACTGGTTTTTGAATCTGATAGTTTGTTATTAAACATTATACTACTGGACCAAGAATACATTGAGCAGTATTGAGTTTTTTCAAAACGGTTTCAGGCACTTGGTGAGTGGTTTCAGGGAATGGAAAGTTAACAAAAGGAGCTGAAGATATTCTTTAAGCCTTTTAATGTGGAACCAGCTGATGTACCTGACAACCAACAGCAAGAAATCATTGAACTGCAAAGCAATAACAAGCTCAAAGCTCGGAACAACATCCTCCCTCTGCTGAAGGTCTATAAGCCGATGTTTGTCCTGAGGATTTTCCAATTGTGAGATGACATTTTCATTTCTGCTTAGGACAACTTACTGCTGTGAGCAGCACGGTGCATCAGGACTGACCAGAACATATAAAACAAGCTGCATCATCATCACAACTGCCATCTGACATCAGATGCCTCGCCAAAGAGAAGCAATTAGCCATCGCATTCGAGAGGTTAGTGTAATATGTGTATTCAGTACTTGAAGGTGACCCTCAAAGGATGACATAAAAAAAAATGAAAGTGACCTTGAAAAAGATTCCCCAGCCCTGATTTAAAGGTTATACAAACAAGGGCAGTTCAAGAATGCATGCTGCCTTCAAATGAGGTTGTATTTACCATGTTCACAAGAGGAGTTCATATCCACAACCTCTGAATATTCTGAAAGCTCAGGTTTCACGAGTTGGGATATGTTTGCTAATTGTTTCAGAAATAAAGGCTAAGGAGATGTCAATGTAAGATTGTCGTCTCAAAATAGGTCTGAAGAAACTGTTGACACTCCCCATAGCATCATCTTTTCCCTCTGTCATTATGCCTTCGCATTTTCTTCATAAACATTACCCGACTGCTATCTCGCTAAATTGTTAGCTTCTGTGGCCTCTCGTCGCGACAGTAATATAAATATTTGTGTCCATGTTGGTGTTCTCACACCTTGAACGCTTTGCACATCGTCTACATGACTTACCACAACGTAATGAGCTCACAAGTTCCATTTGAAGGCAGCAACAAAGCAAAATGGTGAAAGACAGTGGCAAAGGCTAGTTTCAACACCACAGCTGGGATTGCATAATAGCCAATTTGGCAGCATGCAAGTGGAAATGGACTGGTATATATAGAAGGGAGCTAATGAGGGACAGAACTATAAATGAGCACCGGGGGAATCGGATGCCTGGAAAGGCGGGTAGGGCTGGGGTTAGTGCAGGGCAGGTGGCAGTGGCCAGGTCGCTGAGTGAACATTCAAAGCAGACAGAGAATTAATGATATAAGTGAGTGAATGTTGCCGCGTAGCAGCACAAGTAACTCTCTGTGTTCCTCTACGGTCTAATGTATGTGGTGCAGCTGATGACTAACACAGTAAAACTTCTACTCAGCAACAGTCAGAGCAACAGTCAAAAACCTGGTCGCTCACTGAACCCTGCTTGTTTTTATACATTTTATCAGATTTTCAGAAACATTGGCATTTTTCCCATGACTCCCTGCACTCCTCAAACTCTCAAAACTATAGAATAACAACCTGAGCTCAGGACTGAGGAGCGAGATGTCTTTGAAACCACCTACTCAGTCCTACACAAGAAGAGGCTGCATGTTAGTTTCTTTTTTCCTTTAAAGAGTGGAAAGAGAAACTTTCATATTAATATTATGAGGAAAAACACAGGGTAAACAAAGTGGCTTCAAGTGGAAATAAGATTTAGTTTTCCCTCCAAAAATCTGCAGGATATTTATTGAGGGAGAACCTCATCTTACAGGTCTTCATCCAGATTTTGAAATATTGGGGCAACTTGAACATTTCCATTCTTTTCATGCCTCCATGAGCTGTGTTCCTCTGAACTGGAAGTGGGACAAGTGTGATCGGATTTCAGTGCTGGATTGCTTTTGTGGAAACATAAAAGGAGCGAGTGTGTGTTTATTCTTCTGACTCATCTCTGCAGACTGCACACACACAAGGACACACACGCACACAAGTTTGATTCCTCAAGATTCAGGAGGTTAATCATTCCCAGATTGGTGACCTTCATGACTGCACATCATCATTAATACAGTAATACAGTCAATTAGAAAAACAATGGAAACCCCTTGGCGCCTTCTGCTACATGCCATTGTGCATTTACTCAAAATGTCATGTTTTCCTTTGCAAAGTACAGCGAGTTAATCCAACAGCCAGTCTGTCTTCCTGTTTATTTATTCACTTGTTCATTTTTTTATTTACTTAATGAGGTTTCGCACCTCCCTGTTCCGGGGAGCCCGGGGGGCTACGGCTGAACATTTGAGGAAATGACTGTTAAAGGAGTGAGAGAAAAAAGTAAGCGTCGACAGTCATGAGGTGTGAAAAGTGACTAAAAACAGATTGCGTTTCACAAGCGTGCTGCGCGCAGGCTCCTCCAGGTCAACCCACATACTGTACAGCATGCAAGAACAGGAGCTGTGACCTCATACGCGGGAGGGAGCTGTTAGTAGTGTTAAAAACAACTACAGTAGCAGCAGAGGTAAAAACAGGAGCATCGTGGGAGTTGCTGTGGCCTCGGTGTCTTGGACTCAACACAGATGTTTCCACAGGGCAAACAACACCCGCTGTCTAATGTGGACACCAACTGTAAAAGAACAGCTTGAAACGTGTACCATACTTTGTGTAGGGAATACAAAGCACTCTCGGTGTACTGAATCACACTGGAGTCTGGTGTGATTCTTCCAGCATGACAAATTCTGGAATTACATGATTGCCAACACTAATCAGACCCCCCACTGTGACAAATGTGTGAGAAAAGCCTGTATAGCCTCGATGTTAGGATTCTACATGTTTAGGATCATGCCATTCAGATCACTGTTGAATCCATTCATTTGATTAAAAGCTCAACAAAATGAAAGCTGCACTGATATACAACCACATTGAAGTGAAGCTGAAGTTTTTGTAGCAACCAGGGATTAGAGGAGTATGCATGCACTGTATTGTGAAAGCGGTTGCTTGTGGTGACAAACCACCAACAGTGCATTCTCTCATAAACTCTGCGGAGTCGAAACACTCACCTTCCCATTACTTTTCCTTATTTACCAGAGGGAATAAATGTGACATCGCTCCCCTTGGCCCCGTAGGGCTGGTTAAATCAAGTGGCAACCCACCACGATGCCACCCTTTGGTTTGTGAAGTGGTATTTTTTTTCCACTTTTTAACAGTGCAATATACATTTCTGTCTGTGAAGCTCAATGGCTAAATGTGCAATACATTTTCACTCTACATATGTTCCCACGGTACATATTCTGTACTGTACAATTGTATATATTAGTTTGAATCCAGTTATATATTTTTAATTCTTTACATTTAGAAGCATTGCATGCTACTTGTTACTGCTTTACTGAGGTCTGTTCTCTGCCCTCTTGCTGCTGTAAAGCTGCAGATTTTCCCCACTGCTCGACGAATAAAGGATTATCTTATCTTAACACCAGAAGTAACCATATTTGGGGGAGTGCAGGGTGGAGCCTGACTGAGAGCTCGAGGACACTGCACACCCACCTGCCACCTGCACCCATGGCTGACACGATATCCATGCCCAAATGCATACTGGGATTTATCATTCTTTTGACACTAAATGGGACAATAATGTACCAAATGAACATCATGCTAGATTGAAGAACACTTGAAACTATGGAGACCATACACTCCTTACCAAAATGTTTACTGACGTTGTAAATAAAGTGAAAAGTAGAGTCAATTTCTCATCCACCTCCGGAAACTGATTTGTGTTTGCACGCAGTTTCCCACTAGACTTTTAAACATTCAAAGTCCAGGTTAGGGTTGACACAAAGGTAAACAGGTCCCAGTGGACGTTACTGCCCAGGCTTCATATGAACTAGTATTTTAAAGTGCAATTATGAAATGATACAGAGAAAATTGTGTTTCCTGTGATGAGGCAAAAGAAAATTAAAACACAGGAGGGAAATTTCTCCTGAGAGGTGAAAGCAGGCCCTTATCTTGTTGGCTGTGGAGGGACTGGTCTGTGCTTCATTTAGGAGGAAATTAGAGGTGAACTATGGAGTAAAGACTGGGAACAAGGAATAGAGCATTTACCTAATTGTAAACCTCCTAATGGTACAGAAAGTAAAGCTCCTGCATTTTCATGGCTCTGAAGGTCATGCTTTCTACCTTCTCACGGTCACAGCGCCTGCAGACTGGACACCTTTTGTTCACTTTGAGTGAATCTGCGATGGAGAGAATTTGAGAGCACATTCATTTCCATTTAATTTCATTCGGATGCAGTGTCTCTGTAAAAGGCGAAAGGGAAACACTGTTTTTAATTGAATTCCAGACGATGAGAAATGAGACATTGTATGAAAATCCTCGGCTTCCTCCCGTGTGACAGACATTTCAATTATAAGGCAGGCTGTTATATAAACTGTACGAGGTATACAGCTCAAATATTTCTGTGGAGTGTAATGTTCATTATGTAACAATTTGACTGTGTCAACAGACATGCTTTCAGAGATAAATAATAAGTCATTTCAGCTCACAAGAAAATTACTTCTCATTAATATTTGCTTCACAGAAGGGTAAACAATTAACAAATTAGAATTCAAGAAGTGGTGCTCAAAGTTTAAAAGGTAGCCGTCGTTGAAGTTAATAGTTACACTTGTGCTTTACACTGTAAATACTTCCTGCGAGAGGGGAAGATTGTAGCTTTCAGTCATGAATGAATCATCTCAGTGAATTATAGAAAGGTCTAGTGGTGGATAGAGGAACTGAACACAATCAAAGTTCATTAGTCAAATATCTTTTATGAATCGTTTTATGGGCTTTGCCATTTAAATGATAGATGATAGCAGCTGTAATTAAAAAAATACCTGTCAACATTTAATAGATCAATCTGTTACTCTGCTAAATGAATATCAGCTATAAACATAACTCTCCATAAGTGCATTTCCATCCACCTGTTCTCTGCACATGTCCAATGATTGGATATAACCCATTCATTATCAACACCGCTCATCCTTCAAGGGTTGCAGGGGCCAGGAAGCCTGTTCCAGTAGACATTGGAGTGAGAGGTAGGGAACAACCTGTACTGGTCGCTAGTGTTGACACAAAGGGCTGCTTTCAGACATGTACCGAACTCGGAATACAGACACAAACAACCATTCCCACTCACAGTCACACCTAGGTCAAGTTGGAGTCTCCCACACACTAGGCTGCGTGTCTTTGGACCGTGGCAGGCGGAGTACCCCCGAAAAACACACAGACACAGAGAGAACATGCAAACTCCACACAGAACGGCCCTGAGATTTGAACCAAGAAGCTTTTTGCTGTGATGCTACCATGTCTCCCGAGAAATAATGAAAACAATTTAAAACCTTCAAATAACACTAAACTAATTTTAGCAACACTATTACCAAGAATATTTGATCTTCTATATTTTCCTGTCATTTTTTTCAAGGAACACAATAAAGGCAACATTTGGAGGCTGTGTGGAGGCTCTCAGGATACAAAACGCAGCCTGTGTAGACACTGACACGTCTGTGTTATTTCTGTGAAAATCGGCTAAATCCAGCTGTGTATTTTTACAGCAAAAGAAGAACCAAACATACCACGAACCAATGTCTTTATTTCATCTTCTATATGCCATGTCATTACAACAGATCCATTACAGTCAGGGTCAACTGTGAATTAGGCTATCGTACACACCACTCTGTCTGTGCACAGAAAACTGCAACATGGTACATTAGAATTCAGTTAAAACATGTTGCATCAACACAGGTGATAGTTTCTTTTTTTATAACTTGCAAAATAAACCAAACTTAAAAGATACATGAAACAGTGAGAATCCTTAAGTACGAGTGTTGAGAACAAAAACCAGGAGGTGGAAAAATAATAAAATATCAAAATAAAAAAATAAAATGGTAAGATAAGTATTCAGGCACTTAGAAATACTTTCGGATCCTTGGCTACACTGTGCTTCATTACATTGTACATGCATTTTATAGACTACTCGGTTCTTGTCTTGAGGAGTATGAAGTTGCCTCTACAAGACCACGCTAAGGGGTGTAGCACACTCAAGAACAACTAATTAAAGGGATTTCAAGTATTTTACACAACACGAACGTTCCTATTTACATGTGATCCTAGCGTTCTCTTACCACATATTCTCATTGCATACCCTCTAAGACGTTATTTTAACAACCATTACTGTACAAATCTGTGACAAACAATTAAAACATTAACTGAAAAGAAATTTCACAAGATACCACCGACACCCATTATCCAACATGTCGTGCAGGATTTCTTTAGGTTGTTATTGAAAGTGGGTAGTAGTTATGAATACTATACTATTTAAGTTTTTGGTGAAAATCTAATCTCTTGTACTTTTACATGTAAGTTTTATCTGTCACATGACTTTTATTGTCTTTCCCTGATCCTACAGTATATGCTTTAGTGCGCTTCAGTGACAGTAATGAGTTTTCTCTTCCTGCGCTGCCGAGAACATCACTATCCACAGTGTTATTAAAGGGAAATGATGCATGAATTGGCAGCTTGACTTGCAATAGGAATGTGATGACTGAGATGATTGCATAGTGTGGTCTGCAATCTCCATATTTGACAAATCTGTCCTCCCCTTGAAACGGGTCTGGTAAGAAACAAATGGGGTCATGGGAAAGCAAATGGTAACAATGTCCAGCTGTGACTCTCAAGGACCGACTCAAACACAAAACACCAACAAGAAGAGTCCAGGGAATCTGACATTTAGTGCTTTCTTCTGATCAGTGCAGACACACATGTAACAATAGACACTGACAACAACATAGACTTCACAAACTGTAGGAGGAACGGTTCAGTACAACACAGCCTCTCTAAAGGTATTGTTTCACCATTACCAAAACCCTTACATACACCATATAAGACACTTTGTTTTTTGACTAAATAATCTCAACTCAAGGCCGACTTTGGGAAAGTGCACACTACGGGCTTTTGAAAATCTCACAGTGGCTGTGCTGCTCCGACCACAAAGTGTTTCTTGTCCCTGACTGTGTTCATGTAGCTGCAAGGTTCCACGAACAAAACATCTGATCTCAGACAAGATGTTCTGATTACAAGATTACTATAGCTTAAAAGATCTGTGAAAGTAGACAAAATAGCTGACAAGAACACACGAGTGATGGAGCTAGACAAGGACCAGAGTTTAGCCCTCGCCTTCAACACTTGTGTGCAAACAATTCGCAGAATGCCCCCAATTTCACCCTCGTCGAAACCATGATGTTTTGTTTTTGATTGCCCATTTGCCTTTTCATAGAACCCTTATATCCTTGTATCCCTCCTCCCATTTGAGACTTGTCTCCAAGGTGCACAACAAGAACCACATCTTGATCTTGGCTATAGTGAAATCAAACATGATTGGAAACTGATGTGTTATCTCAGAAAACTCATGTCGTGGTCAGAATGGAACCTTTCAGACTACAGGACCCTTCAGGACAGACAACATTTGTGTGGGACGGGCAAATCTTTGCAGGAACTGTGTAGCATTACGAGCCTATTTCAGAGCATTCAGTTGCATCTCAGTCTTAATCTGCAGATTGTGTTTGCTCTATTGTCATGGAATGTCATCATAAAGGGTATACTACTTCCTGTACTGGCCCTGAACATTGGCATTAGACAAAGTGTGAGGTGCAGAATCAACCAATTTGAATGGGATTGCTAGGGCACTGGGAATGTTCAAATATGTTCTCTCATGGTGGATGCAAATGGCCTCCTTGATACTTCTCCAGCCATCTACTGGTAATTGGATGATGACGTTGACCCATTCCCAGTCAATGCTGAGACCATTTTGAATTAAGTGTTCACAAAAATGGGTTTAATGATGATTCCTGCATTCATTTGGACTTGTGTCGAGGGTCCTTCACCAATGTGACATTCCCCATAGCTGCTGCACAGGATGCCCAGTCTAGGCAGTTGTGTCTTTAAGGAGCAGCAGAGATCTTAAGGTGCTAAATGCTGGTTCAGATAGCTGAGCCATGTAAGAGTCTCATTAGAATGCATCTGTTGTGCCTTTTCAGCTGGTGTGGGTGTCTTATTATCCAATCCTTTCTGACTAGAAATGGTATATGACTAATTTTGTCACCCTTTCAAACTTACATACACTCATGTGATGACAACTTGACAACCACTGATACAGACTGTAGGATGCAGTCAAAAGCTTGGAAAAAGTTTGTGATTGGGCCTTGAGTTATTGTTATTGTTTTTTTTTTTACACTATTTTCACTATTATAACATTTTTCTTCCTATTTCGTCCAGGAACAGATTTTTGGAACCCCTTAAAATGCTATTGATGCTGTCTCACATCTCTTACCATTCAGAGTCTCCATCAGCTTAAGTCCAATTACCCAGCAAATACAAAAGTTTCAGTAAAAATTCACATTCAGAACAAATCTAAATACACATCTGACCTTTTCTTGGGCATAATGTACATAATTATTTCCACAAAAATACTTCTGACTTGTAAATGTCACATTTGCTAGATGCTGTTTGCCAGGATCAACTTTCTAAAGTTTAAGGGTATTTATAGTCTTAAGCAAATTACTGTTCTTGTGGGTGATAATACGGGTGTCAATTACAAGGACTCACTATCTGTTACTATGGTGTCTTATGGTATGGTAATTTTCTTGATGTCACCATGAGAAAAAAGGGCAGTTTGTCATTATGACGGAAATTCGCATTTGAATGCAAACCCTTTCATATTATGATTTGATAATTTCATTAATGTTTTTCCTTCACGATTACATACTAAATCATTCCATTCAAAAACCTATCGTGTATAAAATGCTGCTATCTAAATATATCAATAAACACCATGAATTATACACTATGGATCTGGACCTGTTTCTTGTGATTCTAAAAGTTGAATGTTCTATACTTTCCCTGGTCTGGTTTGTTCACTCTAAGCTCTATGGTACGCTGTCACAACTGGCCCTTGGTCCACTGGCACCACCATGGTCCAAATACCATTTCAAAATATAATAATTGATTATTTTAAAGTTGGGATGGTTGTGAAACTCGCTTTAAATATTTCACAAGTTTCATCCAAAGAGTAAAAAGTTTAACTTTGTATCAAATGATTTTAAGTCAGAATTTCTTATTTGTTTCTTTCTTGGCAAAATGTGGCTTCCACAGAATTGTCTGTAGCCACTTAGTGAGATCATTCACTGAATGTTTCAGTGAAATCCACCATGCCTCACTCTATTGTGTTAAGTTTGATTTCTCTAAATCAAAAGGATGTCATAACAGCTCAAGGAAAGCTGGAATACTTTATACCCAATATTAACACACCCCATATTCAAAGCTTTGATAGTCTTAAATAAACACAATGTAAAGACAATTAGTCTCCCTTGAAATACATAGGGGTTCAAGTGCTGAAATAATTTGTAGTAACTACAATTTGTAAATATTGTAATTTACGTTTGATTTATCTGGGAATTGAAGATGCACTTGGTTTAGCAAGTGTTTAAAAAACTCAAAATACATCTTACTGTGGACTGAGATACCAAAATCAGGGCTCTGGGAAATAGACAATAGGATGTTTTATCTTAAAAATATATTTCTTATTTATCATATATTCCAAATTTCATTTAAAAAGAGCCATTTTCATATCAATATTTAAACCTGAGATTCAAATATTCAAAACTCCATAATCAATTTCTGTAGAAAAGATAATGTTGGTATTAGAGTGTTAGTCTGTGGCCTCCCTTCTCATCGTATCTCACATCAGTCATGAGCAAACCCTGGTTAAGGACATACAACAAAATTTCCAAAATACAAAGATTTATCAGCAATTTGATGCTCACATCACTAGTATTACAAATAGTAAACACACTTTAAAAGGGGGTCCTGTCACATAAACATGTTGGTGGTCATTAGGTTTGTGATGGACTCAGTCACTGTGACAGCTATCAAACAACAGTGCTAATGTCGTCAGCCTCGTCAGGTTTCTTGGGTTTGCTAGGAAGAGACTTGAGGTACTCCAGGTGGCGTCGGGCGTCCTCCTGGTTCTGTCGAACATAATACACCACATATGAAATGACCATGGCAAACCAACCAAACATGGTCACCAGCATAGCATAGTCTGTGGTCCTTTTGGCCAGGTTACAGAGGTCAGTATCCACTGCCATGAAAGGTCTTCCCTCCTGGTCGAGAAGCTCCGAGCTCCTGCAGAGAACCCTAGCAGCAGCCTCGTGGTTGTGGGCCATTCCACTGATGGCCTGCTGGAGGGCGCAGTCACAATGCCAGGGGTTATCGTCCACAATGACGCGGGCCTTGAGCCGAGCAAAGGCATCCTTGTGTACGCTAGTAATACGGTTGTGGGAGAGGTCCAGCACCTGTAAGGTCGCCTCTATGCCACTGAAGGCTGCTTCGCCTAAAGTCTCCACTGCGTTGTATGAAAGATTGAGCTCCCTCAAAAGCCTAAGTCCATGGAAGGTTTGATCAGGCACCGCTCCAATTTGGTTGTGGTCCAGCCTCAGCAGGACTGTATCAACCGGGAGGCTGGGGGGGATCTCTTTGAGGCGGGACTGACTGCAGGTAACGTTGAGGCCATGGAGGTGGGGGTCGCGTTGGCAGATGCAGCCCTTTGGGCACATGCTGGCCGAGGGGAAGCACAGGGCCATGAGGACAAGGCTCTGAAGGAGCAGGCACATGGGGATGGAGCGCGACAGCCACAAGTCCAGCAAGGTCATACTGACTGGCTGTCAGCAGCATCCCGCCTGGGCCCACAACACCACCACTGGTCCCTTACACACATTGCATGGTGGCTACTGGTCCTCACTGTCTGCCCACTGGAGATACTGGAGTGTGAACTGATATGATCATGCTGGTTTCAGGCCTGAAACAAGATCAAAGAGAAAGACAAGTTGAGCCATTGAGGTTATGGGATGCTTGTAACCTGCTCTTATTCTTGTGTGACATTTTATTTATTGTTCTATTCCTCAGTAAAACTATCTATAAGTACATTAACTTGAATTGATTGTTGACAAATTGATGAGAGATTTTCAGAATAACATAGAATGGTTATTGTTAGAAATTATTGAGAAAATGACCCGATTCAAGTAGTAGTATTGTTTATTCACAGTATTGTTTCGGAGAACATGACCAACAGAAACCATCTGAAGTTGTCCGATGACACGAAAAATGGACACTTCCCCATCTCTAGACAAGGCAAATGAATTTGTCGTACACATTTCAACAACAATCATATCAAAGTGTAGTAGACCTGCAGTTTGCTTGATATGTTCCAACTTTTTGTATCCATGTATGTGGAGCATTAAAACTGAATGTTACTTTAGCATGTTTAATTTTGACTTTGTGATCTGAGAGGTATCGTTTTTTGGGGAATAATGTCAGAGAAAAAGACCAATTGTATTTCTCAGTTCCAAATGATAAATTTATGTCTTAATAAATGTCATAAAAACATGGAGATATCGGTTTATGCTGTTTTTCACCTCTTTGTTTTTCTATCCGACGCCTGTGGCTTTTCTCCATGGAAATATTTTCTTACCAAAGACCAACATCACCTTTGTTGGGGCAATGGCATCAATAACATCTAATTTTCAAACTTGAATGATCTACAAGCTCATTGGCTAAGACCCAAGAGATGGATTAATGCAGTCACAAACAGAAAAATCCTCAGCTTAACATGAATGTTGAATTTACCAACAATAACTACAGTCAACCTGACCCTTAGAGACTATGCTTCAGTAAGGACATCAGAAAATGTTCAGAATTTATGAAGCCTGCAGATATTTAGGAGCAAAGCTCAAATAGAGGCATTCAACTGAAGAGCTACATATTCAAGAGAAGTAACATTTCCATAAGATGTCTTCTTGCCGGGGATATAATCATTAACAAAGATGGCAACTCAACCCTCTTTCTTATGGATTAGAATGCACACATGAAACTGGAGTCGGGAGGGGCTGACTCGATAAGAAGAGCTGCACTGTAAAATCAAAGTTGTGCTTGATAATAAAAGATAATAAAAAAAATGTTCCTAGGCGGGGCTGAGACGGTTGACCTTAGGTGTTTCTGTTGTGTTGTGTTATGTCTCCCTGTTTTTATTTCTGTTGTCCTTGACAGAGGGAACATATGGGTGATGCTGAAAGGGAAAATAACAATAACTGTGCAAATTGTGAATAAGGGACACTGAATAGGGGGAACATGTAGTTGAAAAACACATACTCAGTGCCAAAAACACCCCAGCATTTGTACTGTGTGCAATATGATGTTTTGAACAGTTGAAGGTAGAGCCACAGGATGCAGAGACCTTACAGTTTGTGGTGTTTTTACTGCAACTCTTTTACAGCACCCATGCACTATAGATGTTTTCTTTCTGATTTACTCTAAGTCCTCTATGAGAACCAGAGGTTATACGGGTCCTCAGATGGGGATCCAGGGTCCTGCAGCAGTGGTGCAATTTCTTTTCTCTAGATGCTCACTTAGTTGTTTGTGAGGTTTGGTACAAATTCTCCTTTTTCGCAGCTGCCCATAGCTGTGTCCTAATCTGCACAGGAGTTGAGGAGGATGATAAGGCAGGTCAGTCTGTTGCATTACAAATCTAATGGCCTTGGGTTCTTCCTGTTACTTGTGCTCCCACAGTCCAGGTAAATGGTTTATAAAGCCCTTTTCTAGTCTGGATGACCACTAAAAGCACTTTACAGTACAGGTTATTGCCATTCACCCATTCACACACACATTATTACGGTGCATCAATGGGCATCACTTTTTCTATGAGAACGGCATAGCTTCCAGGGGCAATTATTATTATTAGCTTTGTCAAAGTATACAGTCACTGCAGTGTAGGCTTGTGCCGTTTGTAGGCTACGCTCACACAGGTCATAAATAAATGCTGATGACGTTTTTTTTGTGGCTGTATTTTGAATTTTTGAATGAAGCAAAGCTTGCTGTTTTCAGTTTTTAAGTTAGCTAATCTGATCACATAGTGTCTCCAGCTCCACACACAGACGTGTCATTGTTATCAATCCTTTCATCTCACCTTCGGAGGGAAGATGAATAAGCATATTTCTCTAAGTATTCTTGTAATAGCTTAATATATTGTAAATGTATTTGTATAATGGTTACAACTATTGATCATCCTGTGTCAGTGTATTCTTTATCTAGTTTATTTATCTGTAATTCATAGAATTCACAAACTTGACACAATTAACTCAAAACTTTCACTACATGCCCTTTCTCATCTTTAGACAATGAAACACACACACAAAACGTTGACTGAAGTAGCAGCAGCATGATTGCAAAATGGAGAAATGGTTACAATGTTAAGAAATATGTATACTATAAAGTATAAGTATACTACAGTAATGCATAAACCTTTGAAACAGATTGAAATGTATTCGTAAGATAAGATAAATTCAATAATGCAATATGGCTGAAAGATAAACTTAAGCCGGACACATTTTATGACATCCTTTAACACCTGCACAGCCTATCTACCGTGTTGTTTGAGTTTTAACCATGGTTTGATTTTAGGTTTAAGTATAGAAGTATATTTTGTTCACCTGGTGCACTTAAATTCAAATTAGAAACAACTTTATTCGTCCCCGCAGGGCAATTCTGAGATCAAAAGATAAAGATAAAATCCTCTTCATGGTCGGGTGCAGTCAAGTTCAATCAGTCAAGTGCATTTCTTTTAGCAAAAGTGCATAAATCCAAATGAAGAGCCCCATATTAAAAGAAGCAACATTTCCATAAGATGTATTCTTGCAATGGAGGGAAAAGGATGGCAACTTCACCTTCTTTCTGATGGATTAGAATGCACACAAAACTGAAGTTCGGAGGGGTTGACTCGATAAGCAGATCCACACTTTAAAACCAAGGTTGGGCTTTAGAATAAATATGATTTTCCTACCTAAGTCCTGTCTATTTAAAAAGCTACATTCTACATGCTTAAGGGACAGACTGCAATTTATGAGGACTGAATGGGTGGATGTGGGGAGTAGCCTCCTCTTTGCTCTGATGTCCCTCATGATTACAGCTCTCTTTAGGTGTGGGGCTAAGATGTTTGTTTCTGTTGCTACAGACTCCATGACTATGAATTAAAAAACATGGGCTCTCTGTGCAGCCTCGATTGACACAGCCAAATCAAACATGACATCATAAGGATTATAAATGAGCTAAATGTTAATTTCAGCATGGTAAAATGCCTCGATAATAATAATATAGATAATGTTTAGAGTACAATTTATGTTCACCATCTATGTTTAAACTGTATAAGCAAAAAACAAGAAATGGTAAATAAATGGTCTGTATTTATATAGCAACTAAAACATGGCAGTAGATGAAAAGTGAAGGCAAGTGAACAATTATCCAAAGGACCATTACGGGTCCTTTCTTACTCCTGGTACAAAGCAGTGCCAAGCACAACTCAAGTGTCTTTGCTATTTTAACAACCAAAATAGCCAACATTGTTTAAATAGCACATTCCCATCGATATCATGGTGGTATTACAATGAGGTGTGGTCAGATGCATTGTTAGTGCATTTCTATTGAGGCATTGAAAAGCTATTGGGCTTTGATAAAAACATTTTTTTAATTCTCAGGCTTATTATGAAGAGAGTTCATATGCACACTGCATGTGTATACACAGGTGGTCTGCCTGAGCATGAATACAAACAGTTTATCTTAGTACCTTGCAAATCCACCATTCTAATAACAACCCACCAAGATCAGAATCAGGGTTTATTGCCAAGTAGGTTTACACATACAAGGAATTAGCTGTGGTGTGTTTGTGCCAGTATAAATATAGAAATTATAAAAAAATAGGACACAAAATGAAGATGGGATTCTGATGGTTAATTGTACATTACGCCCCAAAACACACCCATAATCAATTTAGAGGCTGGTTAAACTATGTTCTTGGCACAGTGACCTTTTTTATTAGGGCACTTGGCATTCCATCCAGCAGTTTCAGCCAGAACCAAAGTGTTGCACTGACTGACGCTGCCATCCCTTCGAGCCAAACATGCCTCAAGTCAGAGGTAGTCCAGCAACGCCTGCCACTTATGTATTGATTATGTACCAGTCAATTAAAGTGGAGGAGAGTAATCAGGAAATCTGCCAAGGGACATTTGAACTAGACTCACTCAATTTAAAACTGAAGAGATAACCTGTTTTTACTTGATTCTCTCAATATTGGATAGACCTGACTTAAAGATGCCTGCTTTTGGAAAATTGACAAATCAACATGGACTCCAATACATGGCCATAGAAAGAGATTACGTAGACGTATGGTCTTAATAAAGACTTGTCATCAGGAAGCCCTGGTTTGGTAATATTTGCATGATGTGTGTATGAAAGAACAAACACTCAAACGACATCCGACATTAAACAAGTGTCTATATGTTCTGGACAGACTTCTGATGTCCTTACCCTGGCTGTTGGCTGTCTGTCCTGTGGTCTGAAACATTCCAGTCTGAACCAAAGTGATGCACTGACTGACACTGCCGTCCCTTGGAGCCTCACAGCCACCATGACTAACCCAAAAAATAGAGCTGTCAAATGGATTTCGGAGCCTTTAGCTTGAAGGGCCTTTAGGATGACATGAATATGCTGCTGTGTGAAGTGTTTATATCGCTTTCACCAAAGGCCATGTCTTAGAATAAGGTCCCAAACGCTCTAGGCATGTAGATCTATATTTAAGTTTGAAGACCTTAAGCCTTAAAGTCACATAAGCTACATTGTGCCCCCCTGATGCATATAGAAGCAACAACTAATGTATCTTAGTAAAGAGTATTGGGTTTCCAAAGCCTAATCTTAGTCCTCAATGCAATTGTCCAGAAACCACTGAAAGACACCACACAGGCTGTTCATTATGACCAGATGCACTCTGTTTTGACTCAGTTACACATTGTGTGATCTCTGAAGATCAAACTGTAATTACATATTTGTGAGCCACTTTTTAAAAGATTTATGGCGTCAGTGGGAATCAAATGGTTAGAAGCTGCAAACCACAGGGTTGGAAAGAGGTTAGGTATAAAAAGACACAAACACATTGCAATCCTTAATTTTTCATGGGATGTTATTGTAAGTAGAAAAATGTGGAATAAAGTCACAATCCTTATTAATAACTGATCTGGAACTTTGTTGTAGATGGATGAACCTGATAGATGCTGGATCACCAATAGTTGAAGAAAATACTTATGGCTTTATTGAAAATTAAACGTCATCACAAATAACAGATTCTTATTTAGGTCGGTTCAGTCATGTTATAGATGGTGTGCAGGGGCATTACTAAGATCCACTGGCTATATGAACTATATGTAATGGATAAAAAGAAAATAAAAAGAAATGAGATGAGATGACAATAAATAGTGCCAACTTTATAATTCTGTTGACCTCAGATCTGAAATCCATTAGAGGGGAACTTCAGAGTGTCATTTTTTTCATAAATGATAAATAAATCAGACATCTTTAAACCAAATCCTCTTAAATGCTACCCACCCCCCCTTTTTTTTCTCTTTCACCCCTTTAATACCGCACAAATTATTAAATACGAACAAAATTATTTTTAAAAGGGCATTAAGGTTCATTTTCTGACCCTGGCAAATAATGCAATCTAAAGTTGAGGGGTTGAGACAAACCCTGTGTGCGCTGTTTATACCCCAATAACTCAATGTTAACTTAATTCTACTGCAATAGTGCCATTTCATAATGATGTCATCACATCATATGATGACAGATAATGGGTTGGTCTAAATAAGCTGTAGATCATGCATCTTATTGGTTACTAAAGTTACTGCGTCACGAGACTATGACATAAGTTATTTTTCGATCTATGTCAGCTTTATCATTTTCTGACATCTTCAAGTTACTTATATTATGGCCTTTTTCCTTCAGAATTCATGATATAAAATGTATGTGCATAACAAAATCTCCTGTCAACTTGCTGTGGAACAGGACGTACACAGCTGGGAAAACCTCAAACCTCTGCCCATTGCAAGAGGGTGTGAGCTCCACAACCTGTTGCCTCTGTTCTAGCACTGTGCAGTTGATGCTGCACTGTGCTGTGCTGGTTAAGTGAGGCCCTTCTTGATTTCACACACAGAATGGTCTATTCTCTTGTTTTTCTTCCAATGAGGCACCTTTGCAAATAATCTTCTGAACCACAGACCCCACTCTATCTGATCTACAGGCTTAAACCTCAGCTGTATTTGAAACTAATCCATAGTTCAGTATCTGAAATCCCCTGTGTAGCATTGTTAAGCCCCAAATTGAACACAGGAGGGTCACCAATGGATTCCCTTACACTTGGGGCTTTGTATAATACCCTACCAACTCAGACTTTTAGAAGGTAGGAAAGTTGTTCTCCAGAGATTTTTCTATCACTGTGTGCAACTAAGAGAACTCGTGTGTCAAGTCAGAGGTACTCAAGCAACACCTCCCACTTATTTATTGATTACGCACCAGTCAATAAAGGTGAAAGAGAGTAGTCAGGAAAGCTGCCGAGGGACGTCAGAATTAGATTCACTCAATTTAAAACTGGAAAAAACAAAAGGTTTTACGAGATTCTCTCAATACCAGATAGACCTGGCTTAAAGATGCTACAGATTGTTTGAGGTTTGAAACATTAACTGGGACTCCAATACATACATTCTGGGAAATTACTTAAATTGATGGGTTTTTGGCAGCAAATCCATAGCCATAGAAAAGCATTACATCGACGTATGATCCTAATCAGTAAACCCTGGTTTGGTCATATGTGCGTGACATGTGTACAAAAGTACAAAAAATACACCTTAATTCAAAATTAGAAATGTTTATATCTGTTCTGGACAGACTTCTGACAGCATCGTACTGCCTTCCCGACCAACCACTGTGTAAGGTGGAGTGATTGTTGTACCACACTGAGGCCTTGGCCGTTGTTTCAACAATTCAGGGGCTGAATCCTTCGGAGGACGTGGTCTACGATGGCTGAACCAAAATGAGATGGTCTGGTCTACAGAGTATTTCTGTGATCTGCGTCACAAGCTCGTCCTGTCCATATTGCTGTTGCCTAGCAACAGAGCTGAAGTTGTTCACACCAAGAAAGTTTGAATGCCCCTTGGTTTTTTGAACGTATGAACTGTTAATAGAACAGTTACCCGTTACCCGTTAGGTTGAGTTGATCCTGGGATAGGTTGAGCCAGGAAGGATCTCCCCGTTGGAGCCTTCGTTTCTCAGGAATGGAAAGAGAGCCGGGCCTCGCCGCTATGATGCATTTGATCGTTAATTGCTGCCTCAAAAGGATGTGGCCCCTGAATTGACACATATCTTATGATTCAGTATGAAGCAGGTCTTAACTACACCTGGAAATATAGTTATTAACTGTCCTTTTAAATTCCTGATTAAAATCTGTAATCTTATACATTTCTCTGTATTTAAAAAATGCATGTATTCTATTAATTAATACATTTATTCATGTATTTTAAATGTGTCTTATTGACTTTTTGATTCATTATGTTTATGTACATCCTTTTTTGATTTGAATGATTTATTGATTTCATATTTCAATTGGAAATTGTTTTCATACTTCCACTTTTTACTATCCATTTCAATATCCATAAATTAATTTGTAAACACATTTATTTGTGAGTGTTTTCAAAGTAGAATGAGTTAATAATTAATGAAATGCTTTATTGCTATTTCAGTGGCACTTGTGGTCCTCCACATAAAATGCATTAGCCTAAAAAGCTTGATATGGTGATAAAATTAAGTGTTTACAGCTTGTTCTGCTGCTGTAGAGAAAAATTACTTTTAATTTAGCTCTAAGGAATAAAGCTCCACATTATTCTAATTTGTTGTAAACATAATATAAACTAAATTAAATTTGAGCAGTAAACAGGGCTCATCGGAAGTACGATTACAACATTGAATTGTCAATATGAAATTTGCCCAAAACAAACCTGACAGGAATATAAAGATTGGTTGAACATATTCATACATTTAAATAAACACAATCTGCCACTGTGTAGTTGTTGACTAGCATCACTTTACATGTAAAGGAAAATAGTGTTGCTTCTACCTGCAGCTTAATTGCCTGCAATCACTATGTGTGTGCTTTTCCTGTGAAGGGAAGAGCTCGCAATCAGAATCATTAGCCGGCCGGCGAGAGGCATTACTGTCCCTCTGCTCGCCACTGTTTTTCTTTCACAAGGCAAAATGGATTACAAGGCAGGACTAGCAGCTGTGATACACTGCAACCTGCGAAACCTCACAGCAAAGCTGCTTCACTTGTGTTACCGGTTGGATCTTGAAACGTCTGATCACCTGGTCTGGAAGAAGGAGGGATTACACGTTGTCCATCAGATAAAAGGCTAAAATATCAATCGGCAACACTGCTTCTATGCAGAACAGGGGATGCATATAGACACTGGGGGAAAGACTGATGAGATGAGATTAGAGTTAAGCCAAATACTGTGGTCAAATAAAAAGATCACAACTGCACAATTAGTCTTGTTTTGAGACTAAAGATCGGTTTACGCCTGCTGTTCACTACACATACGCAAGACGGCTGCTTCGCGTATCCTGCGTCCTTTGGTCGTGTAGGTTGTGCACATCCTCCGAAATGAACACGACGCATATGCAAGATGCAATACTCACATAAAGGTCGGGGCAGTAGTGGTGGTGTGGCCACATCTAGAATTATTATTATTATTAACATGAACTCTTTGTTTATGAATCTAGAAAATGGCAAAAAATCAAATCTATTTGAGTTAAAGATTATAGAGCCGAGCGTTCTACCATCGTTAGTGTGAGTTCTGTGGTGTGCCCTCTGCTGGATTCCTCCAGAAACAGTAAGTATAAGAACAGTCACGACGCAGTTGCCAATGCGTTTGTGTGGCTAAAAAGCACGTACTAAGAATGACTAGCTTTACTGCTTAGCTCTTAAGTTTGTAATTTGAGGTTCATTTCTTCTTTAAAGCTACACTAATGATTATTGTATATTATGTATATTATCAGTGACCATGTATAATGTGAAAGGGGTTGCTCACAGTGCTGAATCCACTGAAAACATGTCTGCAGTGTTTTAAGCATCTTTGGGCTTATTGCTGTTGTACCGTTTTGGTTCAGTCTCACTGCTCATCATCACTGTCACTTCCAGTCACAGCAGGAGGCGGTTTGCGGCACTAAAAGCACTGATTCACTCAGTGTACAACACCTCCCCACCATCAAACACCGAAGTCTATGATGAGCTGGTGAACACAGTGGAGCATTTAGCTGCTAAGGAGCCAGATATTTCCCTAATGAGACCCCACCACAGGACGCAAGTGAATGAAAATTGGACACTGAGATGAGACTGAATGCTCATGTTGCTCTGTGTCAGTCCGATGGATAAACATGACTGTCAACTGTTTGTCGAAGGCATTAGCAGTAACAACTTTATAAAGTGAGAGTGCAAATGTTGTGAGACTGCTCATCCTCAAGAGGCCAAGAAAAAAATCAATTAATGCAGGTTATAAAACACATTAACATATTTCCCCCAGACAGGTTAAGTGGATATTTTGTGGCTTCATAAAGTATTCAGACCACTTCACTTCACTGTGTGTTAGATTTCATTTTAAATAAATATTATCCATTTTTGAACATGAATTTACATTCCATCCATAATGAGAACATAAAAATGTGTTTTAGGAATTTTTGCAAATTCTGTAAAATAAAATAAAATTTTGACACTTAGACCCTTTTGAAGCAATCACAGCTTCCAGTCTTGTTGAGTAAGTCTCTAGAAGCATTATCTCGTTCCTCCTGGCAGAACCTCTCAAACTCCATTAGACTTAATGGGAAACGTCTGAACTCATCTCAGATGTTCTACAAGACTTCTGTGTTGGTTAGTGTTAGGGCCTTGGTCGTACAGAAGTGGGCGTAGTTTCTTATAAACTGGGTTGGGAAAAAGACATATGCCACAAGGACGGACAGCAACTTCTCCTGAAGCCCCCCCAAGCGTTGTCTGGGCTGTATGCTTCCTGACAGTGGTGTGCTGAAAGGTGAACTGTCACTCCCGTGTCAGGTCACAAGCACTGTGGAGCAGGTTTACTTCAGGGACCTCGCTATATTTGGCTCCATTCATTGTTCCCTCAATTCTGACCATGTCTCCATGTCCCTGCTGCTGAGACAAGGTTACTGAGGACAGTGGGTTGGTTAAAAACATAGCTGAGCTGGGCGTCAATATCCTCCCCAATACAATGCCTCATGAAGGAACATAAACATGTTTAGACCATTTTTGTAATTTAAAAGTACATCAAATTACTCAGTGCATTAGTGTTAAATGAGAGGCTTCTCCTAAATGAATCAGTCTTAAGATTCCAACACAGAAACAGCACATCAAGAGAAAAAAGGCTCAAAATCTGACCAAACTTCTGAGCCTTATAACAATACTCAATAACCAATGCTACAAAAACTTTTTGTGTTGAGGTCTGACACATAGCTCTATAATATAATATAATATAATATAATATATTATGAAACATCTTCTTGAAACCTGGCCTTGACTAAAATGGCCTTCAGTAGAGCGCATATGCATCCACCAAGGTCCAACAATTCCCTCAAATTCAACCAAGCAGCACCAAACTTCACATGCTCAGGTTTAAGTTCCCAAAATCTGCCTGATTCTTTTTATCAAGATACATTAATTATTTCTTTGGAAATAAATGAAAATGTCCCCCAAAAAGTCCTATCTCACAATAAAGTGAAAAAATTGGTTCTTTCCTGACCCATATCTCATCCTTCCACCAAATTTTGTGGAAATCTACTCAGTAGTTTTTTTTCTGTAATCTTACTTGTAAACAAACAAACATAGAAACCAACAAACAAATGAACAGACAGGGGTTAAAAGACCAAGCTCCTTGGCAGAGGTAATAATCAACAAGATTACTGGGGAGATTTATATAGATCCCTGTGCTGCTGCAAGTCTCCTCGCCTGCAGCCACTTATAAAACAATGTTGATAACGGATGAAGTCAATCAATCACCTTTTTCGTGATCATCATTCACAAGTTCCAGCTTGACTGTGAAGAATAATTGCTTTTCATTCCTGTGAACCTTTTATTAGAAAATACAAATTAGTCCCTTTTGCACTGGGAACTGATTCGCGCATTTTCCACTACCCCCCATTGTATAAATGAAATGAATGATTGGTAAAACAAAGAAGAAAATGATAGTGAAACTATTAGTTGTGTTCTTTACTGTGAAAATGTTATTAAACAAACTGTGTCAGAGATGTGAAGTACCTTACTAACCGGTAAATGTGCTTTGTAATATTTAATGAGGTTTAATCTTAATTCAGTTTGGCTTATACTAAGAACTGAAGTAATGTCACTGACTCTGCAATTTGATTTAGGCTTTCAGAATTGGTTTGTTATTCCAACTGTGTTCCAACAAGTCAGGTATTTCTAAAAGTTATTGAGCATCTGGGTCTGTGTCGACACCCTGCCTATCAACACTGCATTAAATAGACTGTTTCCAATAGAGGTGGTCTCCCCACCATCTCCATGCAAATGAGCCTGGTCTCCATCACTGGTTGGGGCTTCCCCTCGTCTGTCAGGAGTCTGGTTGCTGTGATTGTGAAAGGCTGCATGAGACGATCTGAATCAACACGGTTCATCCCAACCTGAGCACAGCGGGGGATGGGGGGGGGACACCCTGAATCTCTGGATGATCCAGCTGTTGCCTCACAACCGGCAACAGCTGGATCATCGTGAAAAACAACTGTTAAACTGCCGAATGCTTTCGATCTATTTAAAGACGCGGCTCCGTTAACGCGGTCTGTCTATGACCGGAGCAAACGAACGATGAGCTCCACAAACAGACGTAACGTCACCAGCTTCCCAATCCGAATAAACCTAACGGTATCTGAACTGTGGCTTCGTTACACGTTATGAATGGCGAGAACGTCAACGTCATGCAAATCTAAATTCAATTATTTCACAATTTTATAAATCCATCTTTACTGGCACACAGCAGTCAGGCCGATTGCACACTTAGACACATGTGCCTATTCTAGAGGAGTGATGTTGTAATTCGGCACCAAATTAACGAAGCCAGGTTGAGATATTACTTCGATATCTGAACTTTGATAAATGAACCGCACTGCTTGCTGCCGCCCTCCGCGGTGCATTTAATGTGGAAAAGATCGGAAGAAACTGCAGTCGAAGCACGAATAAAGTTGGAAATTGCAAAAAAAATATCAATTAATTACGCGTTAATTGCGGGCCGAATTAATGTATGGCTTTTGACTGTTAAAATGCAGATTTGTATATATTTTTCATACTGTCCAATTTCGATTATTACCAAAAGAATCGTGAAATGGAATATTTTATAATGGCGTCTGGCAGAACGTCGCCTGTGAAAACATCACGCACCAGCCTACCTGAGGTGCCAACACCAAACCACAGCTTTGTGCTGTGCGATGCTCAGAAACCATCAAATGCACAGCGACTTAGAAAAGTCCACACGCACGATCCTCTCGGGTGTGAATCATACATCACAGATGGCTACAATAATTCCTTCGTGCAAACAGAAAGAATGACAGCAGAGGACAGACAAACACACAGACAGACAGACACACACAGACACACACAGACACACACACACACAGGAGCAACAGGCGACACACAGTGAGCTCACCAGCGGTCAGAGTGAAGAGCTGCAGCCGCACGGCTCATGTCACACGGAGGAGTGGACCCAGCCTGTCTGCTCCTGGAGCCGCTCACTGACGCACCAGTCGCAGTGTGAACTCGCATCTTTGGCTCCCGGTGTAAAACACCGCACAGGAGTGAATGGGGAGGAAGGGAGGGGTTCGCGGAGTGAAGTCACCGGGAAACCGGGGCGGCACCATTTCCGGTGCCAGCTTTCAGAGTAAAATGGAGGCCGGCGCCACAGCAACAGATGTGGCAGTGTTGTTAACAAATGTCCCACATAGCTAAACAGATTTGGCCCTACATCCCACACATCCCACATCCCACAGGGAAAGATGGCACTTAGGTGGTTCACTCCTGTTACTAGAGCAGGTCGGCCGACTTCATCCTCTCGCACATTTAAAGCAGAGCCATGAGACAATTCCTCAAATCCCTTTTTCCTGACATCACCTCCCCACCATCAAACACCAAAGTCTATGATGAGCTGGTGATTACAGTGGAGCATTTAGCTGCTAAGGAGCCAGATATTTACCCTGTTAAAAGGTTTTTTTAGTAGTTTTTCCTTACTCTTGTTGAGGGTTAAGGGCAGAGAATGTCACACCCTGTTAAAGCCCTATGAGACAAATTGTGATTTGTGAATATGGGCTATACAAATACAATTTGATTGATTGATTGATATTTCCCTAATGAGACCCCACCACAGGACCCAAGTGAATGAAAATTGGACACTGAGCTGAGTCTGAATGCTCATGTTGCTCTGTGTCAGTCAGATGGATAAACACAATTGTCAACTGTTTGTCGAAGGCATTAGCAGTAACAATTTTATAAAGTGATACTGCAAATGTTGTGGGACTGCTCATCCTCAAGAGGCCAAGACCAAAAATATTAATGCAGCTTTAAAGAGACATTAACATATTTCCCCCAGACAGGTTAAGTGGATATTCTGTGGCTTCATAAAGTATTCAGACCACTTCACTTCACTTTCCTGTGTGTATGATTTCAATTTTAAATAAATCCTTTTTTGGAACATGAATTTGCAATTCACATTCCATCCATTAAATTCCTCAAATTCCGTGCCTGACAGTCAGGCACAGTCAGTTTTTTCCTGACTGTGCCTGACTGCTCCTCCTTCATTTTATATGACAGATCTACATAAAGGGGAGGATACAAAAGAGATCATTCATAAAAAGCCTAACCTATATGTGAGTTTTCAGCAGCTGCTTAAAGCTAACCACAGATTCAGTAGGTCTGATGGATTGGGGAAGGCTGTTCCAAAGTCTGGGAGCTACAACTGCAAACGACCGCTCACCTCTGGATTTTAAACAAGTACAGGGAACAGATAAAAGGCCTTGATCAGATGATCGGAGCGGCCGACCCCCAGAGGAGGGGTTCAACTGTTCCGTTATACAAGCAGGGGCCAGGCCATGCACGATAATGTTTCTCCTCCTCCTCTTTTTCCTGAAATGGTCATAAAACCATCTGGATGGATATGGTGAGGCCATGAAACCAACTGGACACACCGAGTAAACAACTGGTTCAAGGATAGGACTTTATATGTGCATTGTTCAATTCGCGCCCACATGCACAGCCAGATTAACCTGTTAGGAGGCCTGAGAGTAAATATTAAATGCTGAGGCCCTATTGGACCCATCTCATTGTGTATAGTACAGTTCTCATGATGTCAATATGCATTGCATCCAGAAACCCACCAGTGCTCTTATGCTAAATAATAGGCCCAAGTTTTTCTCTGTCTTTATTATTTTAATTTAGAAAACAACTTTGTGTTGCTTGGAATTACAGAGGTACATTGATTTGTGTGACATTTAGTGTAAAGTAGCACAATCAATGCAGACAAATATAAGCCTCCTTCTTGGTGATATCTTAGTTCATGCAACATGCTGTAAATAAATAAAAGCTTATTCAAAGACAGAGATACATATTGTAATGCTTCCGTTTTTTGCAGGCGTGGGAAAAGACAGATGACACATTGGCTCTAGAGAGCCACCAGAGATTTAGCACAATTGGACATGCAGGGAGGACGTGTAATCTACAACTCCACATGCTAGATGCCAAAAATCCTATACCCTGGTCCTTTCATTTCTATATTGACCATATTTCTGATATGCTCTCCTTCTCCCACCCACACAAATGCACTGACCGTCTGCCCTAGTCAGACTGACCATCAGCAACGCCTGTAGAAATCCTCCTCGCATAGGTAGCCAGCGGTTGGTGGCCATTAAAACATAAGGATTTTACTGTCTTCAACAGGCAGGCAGGATTCAGCATAAAATAGATACAGCTTTTTGCTGTGTGAGTTCAGGCAACAAGCATACAGTTCTCTACTGCAGGGATATCATCCCCCACACCCCTACCCCTGACTGATCAGCTCCAAAAGATAATCATGTAGTAATATTCAGGACTAGTTTGGTGAAATCTGTCCATACTTGTTGAGTTATTTTGCTCGTGGACACACACACACACACACACACACACACACACAGCATAAGTGACAGTTTCACACATACTGAGAAGTGCACAAAATAAAAGAACTTCTCAACATCCTTGAATTTTTTTAAAATGGCTTCTGTTCCAACCGTGACAGCTTCTGTTACCTCTGTGTGGGTGGGTTTAAATAATAGACAGGCATTTTTAAGAGGAAGAAAGACTGTAGCAGAGAAGAGAGAAGCACTGACACACTGAAAACTGTAAGTGATGAAACTAGGCGAAATGTAGGACACAGCGAGGAGAGGAGCAGCATATTACATTCAGTTCATTAGTTCATTGTTGAGTTAACGAGCTCCTGAGCTGTGGCTCTGTCATTTCTCTTGAACACGATTCTTTCTCCTCCATTAGTTGTCGCTGGTCTGTCTGCTCCCTGAACGACGACCTGTGTGAGGATCATTTATTCCACATGTCGGCAAAGCTGTGGCATTTAGGGGACACATTCCTGAGTCACAAACAGCTGATTAACAAAACCAGTGAGTTCATGTTGCCTTAACGTCCCTCCATCCGTCTCCGCTCTGTCTTCACCTCCTCTTCCTCTTTCCCCAAGGAGAAAATAGTTCAAATCCATTATGTGACACACTGGCCATCGAAATATGATACATCTCCAAAATAATCAGTCAACCAAAATATGGTCTGAAAAAACATATTTCTCATGATATTTCTGCAATTAATAAAAAGACAATCTGAAGCTGATACTGATCAGAAATACAACATGATCAGTGACGTTATGAAGAAGTTAAAGAGGAATCCGTATATTTTGTCACGTAGTTTAGTAACGTTTATAAACTTTCATAACCAATAGGATTAGAGACACACTGTTCAGTTTATTTAGATTAACCAATCATTCATAATCATATGGAAAATCCCCTCTACTTCCCCTCCTCTTCTTACCTATTGTACTACTTCCTCCCTCTACAATTTCTATAATAATCATAATCATAATCATAATCATAATAATAGCCTGATTGGGGTACACAGGGTATGCACCACCCCTCTGATACCCTCATTGTTGGATGTTTTCTGCAAAGGTTATTTCAAATCAATTGATTATAGGTGTATGTGTGTGTGTGTGTGTGTGTGTGTGTGTGAGTACGTGCACACATTGCCATTAGCGATCCTACCTGTTACGTGCACTCTGCTTTGGATTTCTTGTTCGTATCATACTGCTATATGTTTAAGTGAGTTTTGTTTCAATTAACAGGGGGAAACGTCATGGTTGACTGCTGAGAGTGCTGAGCACATGTATCAACAGGATCTGGCTTTAAATGCTCACGATGGCAGAGTTCACATCTGGGATATTTTAGCTTAGTATCTCAATAGTAGGAGGATGTTGAGATACAGAGGTTTTTATAAACAGTCTGTGGTGCAGAGTGAATTTAGAAAACTTTCATCCTACCTGGTTTATCTGCAATGAGTATTTTACAGTCAATGTTTTTCATAAAATGAGACAAATTAGTTTTAATATAATACAATAACTTAGTAGTCAATTTCACCAATTTATCTGTTACTTTTAGCTTAAGATTTCAAATATATTTCCTTGGATTTTCGCTGCCCATTTCACTATAAACAATTGTTTTACCATTCATACTTGTAGCTGCCAGTTGTTTATCCATCATCTATTAACATTATCCTCTACTCTTATCTTATACTATCTCACGATCTGTCCATAAGTGACTTAAAGACACAATTTGAACTGTTTGAAATAGTTATTTCCTGTTTGATTTTTATATTTTAATCCAATCCAATTTTATTTTATTTATTTTGTTGCGCCAAATCATTAAATACATCGTCTCAAGGCACTTTACACATTAAGGTTGAGACCTTAAAAATTATACAGAAACCCAAAAGTTTGCACAAAGAGCAAGCGCTTTCTTACCTTGTGTCTTTGTCAGGTGTCCCTCCTTTGTGATTGTCTGTCCCGCCCCAATGTGTTTCACCTCCATCCAATCATCCCTGCCTCCATTGCTGTGTTTAGTCTCTGTGCTCCCCAGTCGGCTTTGTCTGTTCGTCTGTTTGTCTTCCTCGGCCTTGTTTTGTGCTCCTCTGTTGTTCCTGTGGTTTTTCTTTTGTGTTCCTTTCTGGGAGACCACAGTTTAAGTCAGTTTATTCAAATGAAATATTCTTCACTGCACCTGCCTGGGCACCACATCCCACAACAATTACTGCTGTTTATTTGTTTATTATTTAACCACTTATCCAGTTCTTTCACCTCACTGCAGCCTCTCAGGAGCTATGGTCTATAAAATTGCCTGCTTTTAATTTGAAGGCCGACTCACCTGCTTTCCTGGTACTGTTGTGGCCTAATACAGTAGCTTGATGCAGCTATGTTGTTCCCCATGCAGGCAGCAGATGAAATGAATGGGATTTCATGATTTGGCAGACAGGTAATAGGTCTGTGTGTGTCTGTGTGTCTGTGTGTCTGTGTGGGTGTATGTGTTTGAGTGTTAATGCAAATTAATTTCCAAAGGACTCATTTATCATTATTTTTATGAGAATTGTTAAATTATATAAGCATTATAATTATTGTTTTTGAGGCGGAAGGGGGAGGCAATATTTGAGGCACATGTAGAATCAGTGTAGCTACATTGTATCTACTGCAACACAATGCAACATCTTACCTTTATTCTTACAGGTCAATGTGAAACCATGCTGTTATATTAGTGTTAAGTGGTCTGTGAGGGTGTGCTCATGACATTGTCTTGGTCTTTCAGCAGGTCACGTCAACCCAGAGAGAACCAGTTCACAGCAGCACATATTCCAACCAATCCTCGGCCTGGCAGCCAATCATTCCTCACACTCCGTCAGACCAAGCAGGGCGAGGCAAACATCTTCAGGAATGGTTAAATCTGTTTTCATGTTGGTCTTTGCATCAGAAATCAAATCAACACATTAATCACTTCCTCTTATTGCTGCTCTTATTTTATTATTTTTTTCTGGTGTCACACCTGTCAGACGTCTGAATGATCAGAAACAGTGATTTGATTGTAGCTAATGAATGCTAATGTTAGCAGCTAACAAGGCAAACCTGAACTCAGTCAATACTGCCGATCACCATGTTGAGATCACGAGATCATCGAGGAAAACCTAGTCTGGACTGTACAGAAAAATTCAGATTTCATTTGAAGAACCTGTAAACAACCAGTGAGTGTATGTAAAGATGGACAGGCGCTGCCATCTCGTGCTGGTGTTGTGATTTGGAGCCAGAGTTGGGATGGGGGCAATTAAGGCTAGTAATGAGGTAGAATGATTAATAATGATATGATTTGAATCAGTTGATGCTAACAAGTCATTGTCACCATAATTTGGAACAAAAGCAGCATCCAGGACAGGCCTAGTCCTTTAGGGGCAAAATGGGCAGAGGATCCCCAGTTTGCCAACAAATGCAGTAGAAGATTATCGAAATGTTTAAAAACAGTGTTGCTCAAAGAAAGATAGGAAGGGACTTGGAAATTTCCCCCTGTATGGTGCATAACTAACTAAAAGATTCAAGGAATCTGGAGGAATTTCAGTGCGCAATGAGGAAGGGCACAAGCCAAAGCTGACTAACCGTGCTCTCCGATCCCTCAGACGACACTGCATCAAGAACCGTCATTCATTTATTAGAGATATAGCCACATGGGCTCAGGATTACTTTGGCAAACCTTTGTCAAGCACTACAATACGTAGTTACATCCACAAATGCCATAGTTTTGGCACTATGTTAACCGTGTCCAGAAGTGACGTTGACTTCTCTGGGCTCGAAGGCATCTGGGATGGACCATAACCATTTGTGGTCAGACGAGTCAGTATTTAAGGTCTATGTTGGAAGAAATGGACGCTGTGTGCTCTGGATTTTGAAACGCAAAATGCGACAACGGAGTCCTCATACTGTTGCACACCTTAAGACTTGTTTGTAGGAACAATGGGACAAAATGACACCTGAAATGCTTCATCACTTGCGTATTGAGTCCCTAAACGTCCGTGTTGTGAAAAGTAATGGCAACATTACAAAGAGGTAAATGCTTTAATTTCCAATGTTTTTTTTTTAATATGTTGCAAGAATCAAAATGGAAATAAACAATAAAATTCATGAGGTCAAACATCATATAATGTGGTTTTGTATCGTTTTCAGTGTAACACAGGTCAGAGATCATTTACAAATCACTGTTTTCAGTTTTAATTTTTAATGTCACATACCGTCCCATCTTTTTCTGACTTGAGGTTGTAATTAAACTTATCAGCAACACAAACAATTGAACATGTACATGACATTTTCTTTAAAAGGTTAAAAGGTGCTTGTTTATTGTGGGAACTGTTTCTATATATTATTGTAACATCTCGGGTCTTAAAGTGCCTTAAGATAATGTATGTTGTGATTTAGTGCTGTACAAATTAAATTCAATTGAATTGAATTGCTCAGCTCCCGTATCAGCCTGTGTAGCTGTGGCCGTCATGACATACAAATTATCCTGGCTAATCAAATTATGCAACACAAGTTTATTGATCAGAGAAGCCTGGGGCCCCTAAAGGCTTGTGGGCCCCGAAGCAGGTGCTCAATTTGTTGGGATATTCAGCCCTTAACTTTCTTACTTATAGTGATACTCTGTGGTCCTTATGTAATGTGATCAAACAATGATAGCCATCAACGTGTTAGTTAATACTATACTATCATATAAGTTATTATCGTATTATTACATGAGTAGTTAATAGTCATAACTATATTATTTCATGAGTACACGTGTCAGCGGTAATGGGTTGTATGACACACACATATTCAAACTCCAATTTGATCTAAAACACACAGCTGTAAAGTTTGGTGACTGCATCTTGCATGGTTCAATCAGTCAGACTCACACAATACACACCAATTTGCAATGTGGAAACACTGGAATAATAATTAAATAAAAAGAAAAGACTTAAATTCAAAATAGCAAAATAAGAAATAAAATTGAACAGAATAGAAAAGATCAATAGATCAATAGATCAATAGAAAGAGATATTTAAAAAAAGGATAAAATAATAAAATCTTAAAAGACAATAGATCAGTGACTAGAATCAAGAATAACATATAATGCGTTTTACAGAAAATAATAAAATAAGTTTTAAAAGAACATGCCAAATAGTAAAAATAAAATATAAGTAAAATCAAATTGACAACCAGAATACAAAGGTAGGTCTTGAGTTTGCTTTGTGGTTGTGACACCAATGTAACATTATCTTTCTACAGACATCACAGACACACACAGACACACACACACACAATGAAAACCTATGTTGTTGCAGCTGATAATTATAGCACTTGTTCTTATTGTGATTGCAGCTGAGATCCTGATGTCATGATGATCACTGTGGCTGTGATCATGTGAAAGAGGAAAGGAGAGTCAATACAGACTGGTTATGATGATGCTTGCTTGTCTTTGAAATTCCCTGGCAACTCCACTGTCACGAGAAACAGACTCGGCTCAGCTTGAACTGCTCATTTATTATGACAGTTCGCGTCCAGAAGGTTCATTAGCACAAGATGAGTCATTATCCTGGAGTGTGAGGGCCAACACCCGTATCCACTACACTCCCAATAAGCCTCTTAAAGTCTTTCCTCTGACATGTTTAGGGACAGTGTAAGTGTAAGTTACAGGAAACAAGACGGTGATTTATTCCAGTCTTTGCCAAGTGGTGAGCCTTCCCGTATATCGTGGAGATAATTATACGCTGTATATGGAGTTAGAGGAAGGAAAAGGATAATAAATGCATAGGAGGCTTTTATCTGCTCAATACACAGCTCATTATACCATTCACCTAGTGAGGACGATAAACAACGCTTCCTGTGCAGAAGTCACAGTCATTAACAATTTCAGGCCAAATATAATCTTACAAATAGTTACACACACAGGAACCTGACAGGAGCAACTCTTTGGTGGATTTTTTTTATCCCGACACACAGAACATCAGCCACTCATGAATCATTCATGAATCATTATGGACCATCCCCCGCTGCTGCTTTGAGAATAAAAATCAAGTAAAGCTTGATTGATCTGTGAGGCTTTCATGGAAAGGTCAGCCTCCGATGCAGCTGGTCAGGAGATACTCTGTGGTCAATATATGCAGAGGAATGGTGGAGTGTCTGACAGTGGAACGCAGATGGAGCCTGGAGTTCATTTCTTTGTTCAAAGAAAATAAAAACAGCAGAAACCTATTAATGAGTTTATCTTCATTGAGCTTTGCTGAGACCAGCCCAATTACCATCGACAGTATCTATCTATCTATTGGTCCATCAGTTCAGTAGGTCCATTCATCTCCCTGTCGAATTCTTTGGTCCAGAGCACGATATCATCACTGTTCATTGCCAGATATCCATCTCGATTTAAAGGGATATTGAGGCTCCCTGGAGGATGGTTCCAAATGTTTTGAAGCACCTGACCTTTTGTTTAGCCCCACCAACCCTTTGGTTCCTCACCAGCTCTGTTTCACAAACCAAAGCCAAGGTTTCATTGAACTTGTATGTATGATGGGGTATTACTGCCACTCAAGGGAGAAAAAAACGGTAATTTTCGATAATAAAGTCATAACATTACGGAAAATATTATATCACGAGGTCATGATTTTAGGGTATGTGTCATTTAGGAAATGTTTGGTTGTGATCGGCCGTGAGGTTTCGTGGGTTACATCGGTGTTATATGCTAAAGGGTTTCGTAGTTTCTCAAGAATCAATCAGATTGGTTTTAGATTTTGGATGCAGGAGGGGAGCAAAACTGCAAACACAGGTTCTCCTTGCTGCTTATTTCCTGAACATGTTTTTTTCTAATATTGTGACTTTATTGTCATGTCTCCAAGATAGCTGAGGTCATGTTTTCTTTTCTCCCTCATGTTTCTTGTATTCTGTCTTCCTGATTTATTTAGTCGTACTCTCCTCGTTTCAGGTACCCCCCCTCCGTCCTGCCCTCCTGTGTTTCCCACTCCTGTGATTACCTGCTTCTCCCTAATGTGTTGCACCCGTGCCCCATCCCCCCCCCCTCCCTTGTGTCTTTAAACGCTGATATCGTCTGTTCTCTTTGCGTCAGCGTTCCAGCATTATTCTCCCCGTGTACGCCCCCGTGTTACGAACTGCCTTCTGTACGTTTGACCTGTTTTTGCCTAGCGGATTGTGGATACCTCTGCCTGACTACTATCTTTTGTGTAGCGAACCTAATCCAGTGAAGACTTTTTTTGTACTCACCTGTGAGCCTGTCGAGTCGTGCTTTTTGGGTCCTATTTTGTGTCAGTATGATATTTATTCTCGTACTATTATGACATCATTCTCCAAATCTCAGAAGTGTTTTTCTTCATATGGCCCTAATACTCCACTGCTGTAAAAATGTAACGTGCACATTTTATTCCACTTACTCAATTTACTCCTGGAGGAAGCACTGCAGTATGGCCACTTCATGACCTATCAGAAATGAGCTGAGCACATATAACCCTTGCAGAGATAATGAGTGTTCCTCATTCCATCTTGGGTTTTTTCCAGTTCCCATTAGGTGCAGTAAATGCAGCTATGCACGGCGCTTACTTTAAAACAGCATCTTGGTTAGAAATTGTGTCTGGCTTTTGATTAGAGTTTGATTTCGCTACCTTTACCATGAAGTGACAAATCAACAAGTTGGTAGACCAAGTTAATAAAAAATGATCCAACCTTTATTAGACTTTTTTTGTTGCATCAGGTTACATAATTCTGTGCAGTAAAGCCTCTGACAGTATGATATGTTGAAAAATATGCTGACGATTTAAAATTTCAACAAACTGCAGTGACTTTATTTTTTTCTGACTTCCTGGTTGGAGGGGCCTGCATAGCTTAGTTCAGTCGAGTAGTAGAGATGGCTCCATCAGGTTGAGTTAAGTTAAACTCTACTCTCAATATGTTGTCACTAAAAACCTTTTATACCAAATGGTTGTGCCGGTAGTTAAGGGGTTAAGCGGCGCTGTAGAACATCACCTTGGAACATGACATTAGAACCTCACAGGAGCGAGTCAGGCGCTGCAGTTGCTCTCCAGCTGCATCGACTAGTAACCACCTCTGTGACATCAGAACTTTGTGCTCATTGCCTGAAGGCTTCATTCACACATTTTATTTCCAAGAACTTTTGATCCATTATCTCCCACGGTTAAGTCTCCCAGAGGTGACCTCCTTCTTCTGGAAGCTCATTTACTACAGATGGGCACCAACACTGTAGCTTGAATTTCCAGCAAAAAAGCTGAAAGAACAGTTCAGTTGAGGAGTATGTTATGGTTTAACGGCCTTATAGATCATGTTTTTAATTTCAGGTTTCATTTCCTTTTGCCTTGCTTGCAATATGATGGCCCCTTGTTTTTATTCTCAGGTCTATGGTCCTCAATAAAACAAAGAAATTAAAACTGTGATGTCTCTCTGTTGCTCTAGCAGATATTATATGTCAGACTTAATCCCTATACACCCATCGTCCTCCATGTTTTCATAAAACATTTCCTACATTTAATTTCATGTCGGTCAAAACACTGATCTAAACTTGTGTCTGGCCTGAACAACATATTTTAGTGCAAGTAATAACTCAAACAAAGTCAGATAAATTAAGGGTAACAATCTTTTTTTTTAACAAAAAAGAAATACAGAATAGTGATAAAAGCCACAAGATCAGCCATCGTTGTGAGCTCACTGACACAACAAGATGGAAACGTCTTATACTCACATGCTGTTCATGTTGACCTGACGGCAAGTCAGTCGAGGTGGGAAACGAATGGTCACCAACTCCCTGCTGCTCTCGGCCACCCTGCTCTCGCACATGCTTCCCACGTATCTAATGTCCCCCTCTAGACACCTCCCTGTTCCACTCACCTGTCCTCAGATGGTCTTTGTGCTCATTGCCAAGCTTTGTTTTGCCTCGTTCCTATTTGTTTGCTTGTCTGCACATATGCTTTTGCCTGCCATCCCTTTTCCTCCTCATTTCTTCACGTCTTCTTCACGTCTTTCACCTACTTCACATCTCATTTCCTTTTTCTCTCTTTCACTCCTCCCAGTTATCTTCTGGTCCACAAGCCGGCTGCAGTGTCATTGGCCACACCGAAAATGATGCAGATCATGTCACGCCATAAGTTGTCAAAGTGGACCGAAGACACTGATTCCTGAGACTGCAACTTCCTGTTAAGTTTCTGCCAAATCCAGGATCTCTTTTATTTTGAACATTACTAGCATTTCCTCTCTGCTATTCCAGCCGAGAAATCCCTGTAAATAATCTAGATAGATAGTAACAGTAACGCTGAGGCAGTTGCAGATAAAACATCTGTGATTTGCTGTAAAAACGCCTCATACCAGATATACACCAAGGATAAGAGTAATGGAATGGTGGCATCTAATAGGATGCAACCCTGAAACCCACCTGGAGCGAAGGCACACACATGCTGCACATGCTGCACCAGAGTGAAACCTGCACCACTGATGAAGTGTGAAAGATGGCTCGCGTTCGCACCGCAATTAAATATGAGGAGGGCGTGATAATCCAACCATTTCAGCCTCTGACCCTCTCATCTCGTCCCTCTGGTGAGTCTCTCGTGTTCATCCTTCCAATATGAATGAATGAGGAACAGCTTCTGTATTATTTATAGTTCATTAACACTTCAGAGACATGCAGCTGAATCTCTGGGTGACATTTGAATATGCAAAAAAATATATATATATAAAAGATAGACTTGCTCTATAAAGGTGTCAGCGTTAACTCTTATCTTTGGAGAGCACATGTACATTATAATTGCCCGTGCAGGAGAGAGAAGACAGAGATCACATTTAATGAAACCTTTTCAAAAAATATATATGCTAAGGTACGCTAACCATGTCCATGACACCAGCTCTGTGCTTAACACACTAGTCTTTTGGGATTGTGGAATTTCTGGCTGATTTTCTGGTTCTCATTCTGCTGTCAGGATGGTTTGTGTGTGTTTCCCGTCCTCCTCTGACAGTGTGTGATGGTGGCTGACCGTGACCTCTGGTTCCTGCTCCTCCCTGCAAACTATAGTCCACGCATCCAATCATCATCTAGATCATCACCTAGATCTGGTTGCAGTTAGCTTTGTTCCGACCACCTCTTCCTCACCAGAACCTCGCCATACCTTGTAGTGATGTTGCTTTAGCCTGAACTCTCTTGCCAGTATTTTTGTTTGCTCTTTCAGATTTTATTATTGTACCTGCCTGCTCTTGCCCCAACGCTGCCTTGTGTTACCCTGCCTCAGGATAACCTGGTTCAGTCAGTCACTCTGAGTCTCCTGGATTCCACCGTGCACTATTGACCCTTTGCTTAGTCAATACATTACATTATTTGCACATACTGTCTTTACTGTAAATAAATTGTTGCATTGTTGTTCTCTACTCTCGTGTTTGGTGCATGTCACATCCCTTGCCGGTTTAAAGCCTGTTAAAGTAACGATATTAAAATTGATTCTATCTTCTCAGCCTTGGAAAACAATATTTAACATATTTCCCCAAATATAGAACCATTCCATTAATTATAACTCAACACAAGATTCAAAAGTAGTTTTTAACAGTGGGTTTCAGAAGTGCGCTCCATAACAACACCAAAGCGACTGCAGCTTAATCAAGTGCACCACAGCTCTTCTGTTGAAATGAGTATATGTACAGGATCCTTGATAAATAAAACAGATAGTGGCACTCAGTAGAGCGAAGGCCAAACAGTCGGCTCACAAAACAATATTTAAATTGACTAAATCTCGATTTTTATGTGGATTGGCCACAAATTCGACACACTCATCAATTTCAGTCCTCTTAATATACAAGATTTTTTTCATCAAGATCCATAAATTCGGAAAAATCTTGCGATGGTAAAGAAAGGGAAAAAATATATTTCTGGATCTGCCCCCTGATTTGCATTCGCACCAAATTTCAATGGCTCTCCCTGACACATTGCATCATTCCAACACATTCCGTAGTAATCTGTCCTGTAGGTTTTGCACAATTTTACGAACAAACACAAAAAAAACATAAAACAACAAACAGACAGACAGACAGACAGGGTTGAAAACATAACCTCCCAAGCAGAGATAGAAATAAACATAACTGTGACGTCACAGTGAACTGACAAACTCCGAAGTGCACCCCGCCATCACTGCAGCATGGTTATAAGTGAAACCAAAGTTTTCAGATACTGTTAAGTTGCCCTAAAATAAAAATACCCATAATATCAATTAAATCAAGTGAATGATTGAGGTAAAATAAAGGAGGAGGTCACAAGGTCACCAAAGTTAAACAACTAGTTTTCCTATCGGAGTATGAATGTGCACAGCTCGAGGTCAATACAAACAAACAGAAGGCAGTGACCACACATAACCTCTGCGGTTTGGAAGCAAACCTAATTAACAATTTGGTTCCACTTATGTGAAAACAGACTGAATTAGATTGGAGAGGAAGAGCCAGTTGCTCCCAGGATCCTTCAGTACCCTGAGCTGAGTATTGACTCGAGCAGGCGTGTGGATCCTCTCGGCTGGGTCAGGACTGACGGATTCCTCGTGGCGAGCAGGGCAGGCTGCCCTCTCCCCTGATGTTTGGGGTAATTACCTCTTCATTGCCTGCACTGACACTTGCAGCTGTGGGCTTCCTTCTCCCCCTCCCCCAGTCAGATATTAATAACACTTGACGTGCTCGCACACCGCAGCGGCTTCGTCTGATAAAACCCCACAGAGGGTTCTGTCAAGTGCCAAGCAATGCAAGGACTTGTGATCCTGTAAAGATCTTTCACTTCATGTAATGCAAAGAACTACTTCTACAGATAACAAAAAGTATATATAACATCTATTTAATTTAACAGTTTAAATAGGTCTTTCTTACTGGAGGGCAGCAAGAAAACACATTTGCCTCCCGGTCTCTTAATAGAACCTTCATATACTCCTTAATACTCTTCCAAACTGTTTTCTCAGTTATGTTGTGATGACAGGGAAATTACCAGAATGGATTACAGTCAGAGGTACAATTTATAATGCATGAAGTTAACAGCAACAGAGTCACCAGGTGGTTGAGCTGCATGGCGCGTGAACAAAGCGCACAAGTGTCACACATGACACCGAAGTTTGTTTTTTTCAATCCCACCTGTGGTTTGAATTACGAAAAAAGAGCAGTTTTATTCATGTCAGTGAAAGATTGTGGTTTTGGTTAAATCTAAGTCAGGGATGAATCAGGGCGAATACATTTGAAAAATACAAAAATCCAAATCAGAAATATATAAAATAAAATCCCATGACAATCATTTAATTTGCATTGGTGAATAGCAGCAGTAAAAAAGGTGTGATGGCCGTTCCTGAGCTGGAAGTGGGTCTCGTCTATGGAGTGGCTGAATAATGTGGAGATAGACTTTCATGTGACACTGTGCAATAAATACAACTTGTACTTTAATGGAACTTTTACTTCTCTCTGCATTCAAATAATATGACTTAACACTTAAAATGGAATTAAACAGGAAGTGAGAGTTCAGACTTTACATTCAGTGCTTAATAAGTCTAAAAGCAGGTAATACAGTGTTGTTCCCATCTCCATGTGGAGCATAAACTGTATATAAAGATGGATAACAGTGCTCCCACTGTTAGAAATTAAGCCAAAATACCCTGGATACGAACACTGCCTTCTTGTGCGGATGACGTCATTTGGGATGGAGTCCTTTGACCAATCATCTCAGCTGTCAATCATGACGTTTTACCTCTTTTTTATAGCATCACAAAAGTAATTAAAACCAATCTTACCTGAAAATTTGACACTTGAACAAACATCAGTGTACAAAGAGATACCTAAAATGACAGACACCATCTTTAAGAAAAAAATATTTTGTGTGACTTTTTAGTTTGATCCATGTCCCCTCCATTAACATAGAGGAGTCAGGATATCTGACCTTTACTGTAGCCAGCCACCAGGGGCTTATCGAGACGCTTTGTCTTTGTATTTGTGGAGGCGTCATGCCGTCCATCTTCATATCCAATCTATGATTTAAAGGAGGAGGGAATCAGGTGCATGGCTTGATATAGATGAGATATGGAAAGGATTGGTGTGTACAATGCACACAATTTGATTGGTGATTAATGGGACAAGGTAATGTTTGTCTTTTATGCACAGCAGAACAGGAACCTGCTGTAAACCAGTTCTAACTGAGTCAGGTGCGTTTAACTGTAACTGAAATGTTTCTTTTAATCCTTTCCTGTATAATCGGTAAATGAAATGAAATGAATAACTCTAGTATTCATTTGAAGTTGTGTTTCAGTAATTTTGGAGTTCATTGAAAGAATGTTTTTTTTCTTTTTGGTCTTTTCATACTAAAGCAAATCCTCAGTACAATATGTGCCACTTTCTGCCACTGAAGCATTTTCTTCCTCAGCTCAGTGATAACTTTATCACTTGATGCTGTGCGGGTGGTGTGTTGAGGCTTTATGACAGTGACCCCCTGCTGATCAGCTAGAAGAGGCACAATCACAGCAGAGCTGCGGGAAATTGCATATTGGGATTATTATTCTTTTTAGGTTCATTACTACAAGTCATTTATTTCACATTAGACATAGTTATTTAGTCAATACGAAATATATTGGTGCAGATCTAAAGGTATGATTTCTTTAGCGACCAAAAGCCAATATAGGATAAATAAGGATGATAATAATCGCATTGGTACCTGTGCTCACTGTAGTGATGAGGTGTTTCTGAAACAACAGGCAGACAACAGAACAAAAAAAAACAATTTTGACCTTTCAAAATTTCTCATTAGGTTCGACAGTAATGAAGTATATCAATTCAACTCCAGGCCATAGTGAGGAAATATGGAGCTAATTGCAGTGAATGTGGGCCTCCTCTTTTTATCCTCTGGTCCCACACCACCATTCTACAGCAGCTATGAGAAACATTTGTTTTCCACCACATCAACCCCACCTCCTCAGGCCCATTCACTGCTCAATCACAGGACGAATATAAGCTACAAGACTTAGTTCTCAATTCAGATTTTTTTTTTCTAGATCTGATTTTTTTATGTAGCTGTTTACATTATCTTTTAAGATGTGGTCAGTATCAGACTCCAATGTGAACGGCCTTTTTTTTCTCTTGATATGCCTTAAAACACAGACCGGTTATGGTACGACCCCTCAAGTTTTGCTTGTACAGACGTGTCACCCCAAGTACTTATGAGGTCTAAAACCTCACTGTCCCTCCACTTCCTTCTCCTTCTCCTCTCTTCCGCAGTCAGCCGTCATTCAGTCACGCACATAAACCACCTCTGCCCCAATCTCCTCCAGTCTTCAGCAGAGTCATCATCACCTCATCTGGATCCTCAACCTCAACTGATCGTGATCATGTTGGCGATCCTGTATCATGTTGCCAGCTCATTGTGGATAGTGGTGGTGAACTATAATTGAGGTGGCAGCTGATAGTGGATCTAAATAGTGTCAGTGGATCATGACGATGGATTGTGGATTATGGTGGCATCTGATCGTGATGCTAATCTGCAGACATTTTACTAGGAGACTGGCCAAATATGTGGTAATGCAAATCATAAATGCAATAAACAATGCGGTTTAGAAAATGTTGGAAGTTTTGTTTTTCACAAAGTCTCTAAGCTATGTCGAAGAGCACACCACGGGGTAGACACAGCGGCTGGGTAGATTTAGGAGTTTGAAGGATGGGTGAACCTCTCTTTGTTGTGTCAACATCTGAACCCGCAGCTGGGACACACACTTTATAAATAGAGTCTATGGTTACACAAAGCTACTCAACTCCTAATAAATAACCCAGAAAAACAGTCTCAACCCCACATAGATAAAATAACCTAGCTTATATCTGTCTTTAGGATATTCAATATTAATAGGTGTTATGATCATCTGCAATAGACGGTGTGGATCGTGGCAGGGTTACTGAAATGTCTCGAGTGAAGAATGAGATTCTTTTTCTCGGGGATATTGTCTTGGAAAAGTGTTTTGTGAAATATTTCCATCTGCGAGGTGAGAAGCGTCTGTTGAGGCTGTCAGTGGCATTACAATGGTGCTGCTCCAACGGCTTCAGAACTCCCTCGTGAATATCAACAGACTGTGAAAAGACCATTGTTATTCTCATGAGTACATTTTTTGCCTTGGCTGGCTATACATGACAAAAACTTGATTCCGAAGAAATTTTACAGAAATGTAATGAATAAGACATGTGTCGCAGCCAGACGGCCAGCATTTGACTGTTCTGCATCATCTCCTGAGACCTTGTTCTCCCATATATGAAGAGGAGCAGATGGACGAGGCTCCTAATCCTTCCTTCTTGCCAATGCCCCAGAAGTAGTGTACCACAGAAAAGCTATTAGCAAATACAGGCTTTCATAATCTGCCAGAGTGAAGCTGATTTGGGTTAATTAGAATGTGTTTACAGACTCTGCTGCTGTAGTGAGGACTCACAGAAGAGAGATTTCAAAGAGAACGATCACAATCAAAGCAGTGGAGGATGAGATATCCTGACTTTTAGTCCGCAATGACTCAGACCCCCATGGTTCCAGGAGTTGAAGTCCTTTAGTTTACTCACAGATGGAGCACTTCCAAGACCTGTATCACAAAAAACCCAAAATGATGAACAACACAGGAGCAAAATGTGTTTCTTTGATAAACAAAAAAAAAAAATTAAGTATGATTTCAAAAGAGCATGATGATGGAAAAAGCAATGAACAAGCAAAATTAACTATAATTATCTTACATTCACCAACGACATTCACCAATCAGCCTCAACATTGAAACGAGCCACCCGCTACTTAATGTTGTGGCTGATCGGTGTACACACACACACACACACACACACACACACACACACACACACACACACACACAGTCCTGTCTCCTTGTTATGATTTCCTAGAGACTTATAGGCCCTGTGTACCTGGCATTAAAATATGGTCCCACATGCATCTTATGATCGGATCACTATCTCTATATGCAAATAAACACGTTTGTCATTTCTTTTCACGAAGACCAAGTAATGTGGCTTTTACTCAGAGTACACAAGTGTGTGTGTGTGTGTGTGTGTGTGTGTGTGTGTGTGTGTGTGTGTGTGTGTGTGTGTGTGTGTGTGTGTGTGTGTGTGTGTGTGTGCACAAGCGAGCAAGCGAGAGAGAAAGAGAGAGACCGTAGAGAGAGAGGAGCTAAATTAATCTTGAGCAGCAGTGAAGAAAGATTTTATAAATTGAAGGAAAGAGCCAACCCTAACCCACTTGTGATCGAATCACAGAAACACATATATACCAGGTGTGCACAGGCACTTACTCTATCCTTAACCATAGTTACTACTTTCCTAACTCTAACCTTAACCTTAACCTTAACCTTGACCGAACCTAAACCTAACTTTAAATTTAAACCTTAATCTTAATCTTTACCTAGACCCAATCTTAACCCTGACCATGACCTTAACCCCAACCTTAGCCTAAACCTAAAACCTTGATTTTTGTCCCCATAATTTGACAGTGTAAAACAAATTTAGGGCCACATACACACATATGTAAACATTGTTAGATTTAGTATGTAAGTCAGGTTGACTTCCAATATGCAACAGCTTTAAAGAACAAGGTGTTTTCCAGTCTGTTTGTGTGTGAGATGACGGCTCTGTAACACCTCCCAGACTGGAAGGATTGTTGGCAACTGTGTGCCAACAATGTCCTCTTCAGCTTTTTGATCAGCCCTGGTGTGACCAGCATGTCAAGTGTGTCTGTGAAATTTCACCAGCATGTCCTCTGGGTGATTGTTTATTCTGTTAGTTTCTTCTGGGGAGTAAAGGCATCATGGTGCCTTTCACATCAATGACATCCAGGAGAGGTTCTCAGTGATGTTACTTTTCAAAACCTTAAAGCTGGGGGCTTCAACGTTTCAGCAGCAGCTTCACCTTTAATGCAGACAAGCTGTGCACTTTTTTCTGGCTCACTCATTTGCCTTTTTGGTGTTACATACCAGGTCTTCTCTATATGATACGGGCGCTGGTGATGTCTTTTGGAGCCAGAATCTGTGCAGAAATGGAGCTGCTGTATGGAGGTCCTGCCAATTGTTTTTTTAGTTTGGCATGCGTCCCATCTGCCAACTAAAGTAGGTGGGGTTTGTAACCTACGCTGCAGCCCGCCACCAGGGGGTGATCAAGATGTTTTGGCTTCACTTTTAGGACCTGTCATGTCCTCCTTGTTTATAAACAGTAACGTTTTGGTTGTTACTAATGAATCCATTGACTGTAGTGCCATGAGAAAGT